>NC_045755.1:16367059-16388527 GCF_008692095.1 Etheostoma spectabile
TATTTTAGTATTATGGCAAAGCATACTAAAGATGAGAGTTCTTTGCATTATGCCCAACAGTGTGTAGTTGGTTAGACAGAAATCTGGTAATATGACTGAAGTGTGTGCCATTTGGCGCAAAAGTTTGATTTTCATAATGCTATGTGTAGATATGGTTACAGTGCTTCATGTGTAGGATATAGGAGGTATTTTGCAGTTTGGGTGTGTGGTTTTGTGAATTGTGTTGAGTATTTTTGACAAAACCAGCCTAGTTTGCGAAATTGTGTTTTATTAATTGGAAAAACTGTAATCTAAAAGGGGCACACACAGATGATGGTGAACACATTCTCATCTCCTCTCAGGTAAAGTCCAGTCCTGACGTAGTCCTTTAATTACGACTTTAAAAGAAACAACAACAACAAACGTGGCAGGAATGAAAGATAACCTCTATACTTCAAAGCTGTCTGGGTGCACTGTGAACTCTGATAATCTTCTTACCCCTGCAGCACCGGAGGTGAGGCTCTCTTGTATGACCTGTGTGTTTTCACTAAAATAGATCCTGGCTGGCCACGCTGACCCCTGAGGAGGGGGATCAGCGCAGGTCCTCCGCAGGTTGTTACAGGGAATCAGAGCACCGAAGCCAGAGCTGAAGGGTAAAGGTTGAAGGGTGTGTGAGGTAGCCTATGACCTCCCGATTTGGCTTGGGCGTAACAGCCGAGCTCTCAGGGGGAAACCCCTGCATGACCCGGCTCGCCCTGTGTGCAGGCAGTGCCACACAAAGATGGAGGACGAAAAAGAGACATAAGGAGGCAAGGGTACGGGGTGGAGGCAGATTTTAATGGGAGACAAAGGTTCTGCGGTGTGAGCGCACTGGGACTAATTCCACTTTAGTTCAAGTCTAGGTTAAATGCGTTGGGAATGAGTCAATGCTGGCCGCAGAGAGTGTGACTAACATAGCGGGTCAGTAACATGGAGCCCTTTTCTGGCTGCTTTCAGACCAAAAACAGGCTGAGAGGAGTGTTAGCGGGGCCTCTTTGTGCAGAGCAAAACAGATGAGATGAATCCATCATCAGCTCAATATTCTCTCTCAACCCTCAACGGTAACGAAGGGTACTTTAAGGGAAAAGGCGGGGGTGAAACTAAGTGGAGCGTGGGATTGTGGACTAAATAGAAAAGAGACTTGACTTCAATGTTGTCATTAGTATCCACTTCGGAAATGTTGATTTCAAACATTCAGGTGGCTGCTAAATTGTGTTCTTTTGCAGAAAGTGAAAAGACAAAACAATTCCTACAAAGCAGCCATTTGAAGGTATGTAGGAAAGAGTATGACCATGGAAAGCAAAAGATTGATTTGCTTTTCATGATTCTGCAAAGATTTGCACAAACTAGTCAGCAAATGGTCCCAGGAATGATCTTGCATGACTCTGAAGCCTAAAATCCTCATAGACAAATCCAACATTTGTGTTTGTGTCTGTTACACAAAAGACCAAACAGGATATTGTTGAACGCTGCTGCCTGTAACAAGCTGCCTTATGCACACACACACACACACACACACACACACACACACACACTTATACATGCAGGATTGCTCACTAAGCTTGGCTCAAGATGAATGAGAAAGCCTTGATGATCGCTATGCTCCCTACATGGAAACCCTCGTACACAGACTTCAGACACTTTTTTTTTTTTAAGTCTACAAAGAGCAGTTTGAAGCATAGACACACTATTAGGGCTAACATATGTTTTTCTCTGTCTGCAGTGCTGTTTTGTTGTCTCTCGCAGTCATTCAAAGTGTTGTTTTGGAGATTTGTCTTTGTCTGCAAGGATGGAAAAAGGAAACTGTGAGTAACTGCTGTAAGAATCCTGGCTAGAATGCAAATTTAATAAGCACACACTGACACAAATGTCTTGTCATTCATCAGGATAGCTGCTGGAGCGCAGTGGATGTGGGGATGCAGAGCCAGAGCTCGGTGTAGATCAGATACCAAAACAGGGAATTCCACACATTCTGTCCAAGATCTTCTCAATTAGGGTAGGGCATCTTTCTTTGCCTGCACAGTTGACGGGCAGCCAGCAGAGACTCCAGGACGCTACTGGTCCTGGTAACTTGTTTCCAATCTTTATGCTAAGCTAAGCTAACTACAACATGTTTATTGTTATTTCTATGGTTTATTTTAGGAATTGCAGGAGCTCAGTCTCTGGGGACATGGCTTGTGTACTGGAGGGTCTACGGTTCAGTGGAAAAGTTGAATTTACCCTGAATGACAGTAGCATTGATCTTTGCAACTATTCCTTTAAAACTAGGGCTGCAATTGCAACTACTACTACTAACACTGATTAATCTAAAAGATGACAAACGTCAATGACAATCCTAGAGGACTTCCTCAAATTGTTGGCTTTTTCTTCCTAGAAGTCCAAACCCCAAATTATAACCCACGTTCTATTTACAATGATATAATACAGAGAAAAGAAATTGGCACTTATGAAGTTAAATACAACAAGCAACTGAGGGGGCGAGAAAGGGAAGCTTTTTCCTACAATCTACTAAATAAATTATAAAATTCATTGTTGATGAGTTGTCTGTTGACTGATGATCAAGCCACTAATTTAATTAAAACAGGTAACACTGATTAACTAGAAAGTTTGACATTGTTAAATGGAGAAGAAATGCTAAAAGCATCATCTTGGTATTGGTACTAGAACTCTTCCCGTTGGCACAGCAGACAAAACAATGTAATACATCCAGCTCTGGTCTCGATGGAGACATTCCTCCTCCTTCAAACGACACCCATGCTCGTGGATCACCTCCCCTCAAGGACAACGCAACAGCTAAGCAGCGAGCCTCTCATTATCATTCTCGGCCCAAACAGCGGCGTGTCGCTTGGTTAAGCTTCATTTCCTCTCACTGAAGCCGACATTTGTTGCTGCCTACTACTGTCCCCCAATACTCAGCCACTGGCACCTTCAACCAATTGTTGTTTACTCATTCATGGCAATGAAGGTCGACAAGGAGTCGACCGCTGCAGGGGAGGAGGAGAGCGGTGGTTTATATATGTTAATGAACATCCCTCCTTCTGTCCTTTTATCTCTGCAGAGAGGAGGCTGAAATAGAAAACTAAAGTACTGCGGGTCATGCTGGAAGCCTATTTTTTTGTTGTGCATGCAAGGGGTTCATTTGCTTTCATGGGTAAATTGCAGAGTGTGTGTTCTTGGAGGCGTCTTAAGGAGATGGTGGGATGAAGTGCAAGTGATGACAAAATGCATCCTGGCCTAACACCTCAGTGTTGTGTTATTTTGAGACCTAGAGAGACAAAGGTGTTAACAGAGGAAAGGCAGGTGCTAGGTGCTGGGTTCTGGGTGTGTGTGTGTGTGTGTGTGTGTGTGTGTGTGTGTGTGTGTGTGTGTGTGTGTGTGTGTGTGTGTGTGTGTGTGTGTGCTGGACAGTCAAGTCATAAACAAATGCTCATGAGTGTCTTACTTAACCTTTGTGTTGTCCTCCCGGGTCAAAAACAGACAAATATTTGACATTTTTGTCCCTTTTTCCAGACTCTTTTTTTCACTAACACCACATCACTGCCACTAGTTCTGCAGTACATTTTGGAATTTATGGTCAATAACCCTCATTTATATAGAATTATATCTAATATTTGAGTTAAAAAAGCAAAAATTATGAATTATTTTGACTAACAGTTAAGAGCAGAGGAACCTACAGATGAGTTTAGTCAGGAATGAAAGTGATCAGTTGTATTTGCAAAGAGCGTTCTATGGAATCCAATCCATTTTTTGTGGTAATTTGGTTAAAAAGAAACCCATATTATAGATATGGACATTTTTTAAAGGGGTCAAATTTGACCCGAGGACAACAGGAGGGTTAATAATACATCATCAAGTCTTCAGTTATACATGTTGCTAAATAGTTAATAAATGTACTGCAGCCCTTTCTTAGAAGGTTAAAAGCCATACGGTCCATTGATGTCAGACTGGAAGACGATAGATAAACACCAACAAGAGGGAGTTTTTATAACCTGGAAACTCAAAAGTTGTTTTTAAATATGGATTTTAATGAAACATTAGTAAATGATTTATTAACCATTAACTAAGCCATTTCTTACAACGTAGACACACATTCTAACAGGTGGCTTACTGGAAAGTAATACCTGGTGTTCGTCACAAAAAAAAGGACAGTTTTGATGTTGTGACAGTTGTGACATTCCTGTCCTACTTAAGCCATGAAGTGCAGACATTATTTTGAGGAGGAAAAAGAGATGACCACTTTTCCCATCATACAGAAAAACTGGCACAAACCGCCACATCCACAGGCATAGATTGTCACCGGCACAGCATCACGGCCTATAGAGGTGAGGCGGTAGGCCTGGGCAGAAAATAAACAGTAGTAAACAACAGTGGCAGTGGGGCGTGGGCTTCCCTGCTGTGTTGATTATTGGAGGGCTGTTACACAGGCCCGATCCCCCCAGGAGCACACCGAGCGGGAACGGCTGCTACTGGCTGCCCACAGAGAGGCCAACAACATCTGGGCCTCAGCTCAGGTCACCTCATTACACTTCTGTTGTTGTGGTGGAGTGGGTGTTTGTGCATCAGCACTGACAGAAAAACAACAACCAATCAGCAGAAAATGGACAAGGAATGCTGTGATATGATGAGGAAATGGCCTCTTATTGTGTTGAGAGTTGATGAGTGGAGATTATCTGTGCAAGGTATTCCTGTCAGGTTAGAAAGGACTGAAAAAAAATACAATAAAACCTCCAACCAGAAAAATGAAATTTGGGCACGGAAACTTTTCATACTCACTTCCCCACACCTGAAATGTCTGAGTGAAAAAGCATTCATCAAATCAGCAGTGGGGCATGCTGCCTGGTTACAATAGCAGACTTTAATATCAACAACAAAACAGACCAGGAACAACAGTCAACATCAGTGTTCCTCTATATGTTGTAAAGTCAGCTTGGGTACCATTGCTGGACTTTATTTATCCAAGCAAGGATTTATGGCATGCTCAGAGGCATTTTGGCAAAAAGCGATACAGTGTTGAATTGTACAGTGGTGTGTATTCATTAATCACATATTTATAGGACTGTGACTTATTAAATGGCAGCAAGCCAATTTTATTAATGGCTGCTGGTGTCTTTCATAATTGATTCATTAGTCTTCTGGCTCCCTCTGCTGGTAAAATGAGGTAATCATAAAGACAAAACTAGATGCTGAAAACACTTAAAAAGTGGCAGCTTGGAAAAAAGAAACAGTGAATGTAAAAACCATCCGTTTCAACAGGTCTATTTGAAAAAAATGTATATATTAATTACTGATAAATTGATTCCCAATGTACACCCAATAAATAGACGCCTTTCTGACATGTTACAGTACATAAAGAATATGTGAATGAATAAAATGATGGCTGGATTCCAGTAGTCTACTTCAGCTTCAGGGTCATGACATTGTGCAAATAACCCTTACTTCACAGGCTCAGATAGTCTCACATACTAACGAGCATGCTGACTCAGCATCATGGCTTACAGAGCACTTGAATGGAACAAAGCCATTGCTCATGTAATACGCAATGTGACTCAAAAAATCCCATCCAACATTGACAAATCTGCTCTCACTAATATACAGAACTGATAATTAGCATATAGCAATCTTTATTATATTAAGCTATTTTCATTTGTTATGCAGTTTTTATTAGACCTTTTGAAACATTTCATGTGTTGATGTAAATTCAATGTTAGTTTTCATTCACTTTATCTCCTGTAGGTGACTTTTTTTTTCCTCCCTTATCCAGAGGCCAAAATGTCAAGTTCAGTAACAGATCCCTTGGCCTCATTCCAGCAGGTGATGTTGCTCAATGAAGGGGGCAATCAAAACATAGTCAAGTCCCTCAAAGACACACATTAGCCCAGTGTCTAGTAACATAACTAATGTTGTAAATGTACAATTACATAATTGTTCATGTCTTGGCATTCATAACACCATGTCAGTGTGTGTGAATGTCTTTGTGCTATGTGACCAAGAAACTATTTTAAACTTTTGTTGTTGAAACCATCAGTTTGAACTCAAGCATCCCTTCTCATTAAAAACTAGGAAGGCAGGTTGTGCCTTCTGTACAGTCCTATTAAAATGAAAAGACAGAATTCTGTGTTCTTCCAATTTATTAAGAAAATGTACAGGAGGATTAACGGTAGGACTTCTGGTAGCGGGCACGAGCTCCAGGTCCACCAAACTTCTTGGACTCGCAGCGACGTGGATCAGCAACCAGCAGGGTCCTGTCGTACTGGATCAGGATGTCCTTGATCTCCTTCTTGGAGGCCTCATCTACATCTGCATTAGGACATACACACTTAAGGTTATTCTGCAAGTTCTTCTCTATCCAAAGTGCTCCTACATTCTGCATACTTCAGTTTGTACAGAATACTTCATGTAAAATGCAGTAAACACTAGTTTGTATATTCAGATTTTCACACCCAAGTGATCTTTTGTAACACAAAATAACTAATTTTGTCCCTGTTAAAATTATGATATTTAGTAAGAATTCATAAAAGTGGGAAACAATTATATTGTTGAGAATGCGTCCCCTGACCAGGTAGTTTAGACATTCAGTCTTGGGTACTGCTCATGAATTCAGAGTGCTCACTGTGCAAAAGTTTTGTCTACTTGCTCTGAAATGATATCGTCATTCCTTATACAACCAATTAAACATTAAAAGATACTCAACACAGCAAGTTGAAGCCTTCCACTTCAGACTAACTAAATTGTGGTACCATGTTTTAGAAAAACTAGCCTGCTTTCTTATTGACAACCTGCCAGCTACTGAGGATGCCCTCAGATCTGTAGCCTCAGTTAATGTTGAAGGATCAATGTTTTCAGTGAGCAGGAGACTTCTTTAGGCAAGCAAGTTTGTTATGAAGAAGGCATTTCAAGAATATCTTTCAAACAAATAATGATATCTAGAGCTGGGCAATATATCAACATATTGATATTGTGACATGAAAGTAGATATTGTCTCAGATTTTGGATATTGTAATATGGCATAAGTGTCGTCTTATCCTGGTTTTTAAGACCGCAATACAGTAAAGTGATGTAATTTTCTGAACTTAGACTGTTGTAGTTCTAATATTTGCCTGTACACACTTAGTCATTATATCCACAGTACTGATGATCATTTATCAAAAATCTCATTGTATTAACATTTTAGGGAAAGCACTAGTAGTAAACACCACAATATAGTTGCAGTATTGATTTCTGGGTATTTGGTCAAAAATATTGTGATATTTGATTTTCTCCACATTGCCCAGCTCTACCGACATCTAATGTCCTGAATTGCAATATGTGCTTATAAAGCACATCACTGAATGTAAAACACTTCCCATGTGTTGAGTCTCAGTTCATTTTGTGGAAACCTTTAAGAGCATTTTCACATTATGTTTGTGCACTGAACAACATGTAATACTCACACTTCTGGTAGTAGGCAACCAGGGATTTGGAGATGGCCTGACGGATTGCTGGAAGACAGTAAACAATAAATATTAAAAAACGTGACAAAACCTAAGACACAATAACTACTGATGACTAAATATGAAGCACCAAACTCATTTACAACAAAAAGAATCTTCTTACCATAGACCTGTGCAACATGTCCACCACCCTTCACTCTGACTCTGATGTCAACTCCAGCAAAACGCTCCTTGCCCAGCAACAGCACTGGCTCCAGAAGCTAAAAAGAGGACAAATATCGATGTCAACCATACATTTAACAAAAGAAAGACAATCACGGTGACCAGGATATCAGTAGGTTTACATGCGTTTTACAGTATACTGAGAGCAGAATACCGCTGTTTCCTGGAGCAAGTTCCTAAATAGCTACTAGCTTCAAATAATTTATATTTAAGTGAGACTAAGATGATGTGATGACTGAGATGTATGCAATCATCTGCAATAAATAAAAATTCCTTCAAATCAATTTGTATAATACGATTATCAGCTGCTGGGCCAGGAAGAGCATTACCCTTGAAAGGCATAGTTGAGGACAGGTCCCAATTGACCCATGTCATGCTGCACAGCTCATCACCAGTCACTGATTCCATTCAATTAAATATGCTACATTCAATTAAATATGCTGAAGGCCGTGCCCTCATCCGCCATGTGCAGCCCGGGACCTACCTTGTACTGGAGGGTGGCAGGCTCCACCATATCCAGGGGTCTGCCGTTCACCTTGATCAGGCCATTCCCCCTCTTGCAGTGGGCAACTGCTGTGGCGGTTTTCTATGAACACACAAAAATTCAGGTAACGTTACGGTCAAAAACAACTGAAAGATCTTCTACTCGAATCTGCATTTCCACCCATCTGGTTATTATTCATAGGCACTGTTTACGGGCTTGATTTAAACATTTGGTTGTTGAGAACACGTAATTTCTCAGGCTGTGTAATAGATTAGCGTTGCTGACATTTCCAAATAATTGAGGTATTATGTTTGTGTCAGGAGACAGTTGAGCTACAACTAGCGTTAACGTTGTCATCTGTAAAGTATCAAAAGCACAACCACTGCTAGCGTTAGCAACCAGCCTAGCTGGCTAATGTTACGCTATCACGTTAGCTTGCTACATGGTCTAATCCAACACTTACAGGTGCGTTATGATCGTGTACAACAGTTATGAAACTTCAAACTACGTTTCAGGACGTTTAGATCTGTATAGGCGTAACATCAGTATAATTGCTCGGGTATATCTATGTACAACTAGACACCGCACCGCATCATGTAAGCTACTTTAGCTAATGTGCGCTAGCAAGACAGTGTAGCCACAACACCACACGTGGAATAAATTCTGTATTTTACTTACTTTGCGTCCAAAAACCTGGACAGACTGCAAAGGACCTTTTGCTGGCATGTTTCTGAAACACACAGGGAGCCATAGTTACATTAGGAACAAGTGAATACGTATAATTTGTACCATTTTAAAGGATCAGGCTGACAAACATACCGTCTTCAGCTAGGGTGCCGTACGGAGAGACCGATGGGGTTTCACACGCGGAATATCAGGGGCTACCAGGGGTACGACACTTTTACGTGCTTTGTGGTAGGGATTTGCGACAGTGGCTCTCGCTCTCCCACCATTTTACATTTTGTTTAACAAGCTGTTCAGTTGTTGATGGAAACAGCTGTTTTCTAATAAGAAATGGTAATTTAGTAAGTAGAAATTACCATGTTTGCCATTAGAAATGTAATGGAACAAGTTTAAAATGCTGATGGCAAACAAAATAAGTCCAGGTTGTTGAAAAGTAAGAAACAACTGTTTTCTGATAGATAGATAGATAGATAGATAGATAGATAGATAGATAGATAGATAGATAGATAGATAGATGTACTTTAACACTAGAAAGATAAATATATAGCATATCAATAGAAAATACATGCAAGAAATACAATTACAAATTTAAAAAAAAGACAAAACCTAAGTGTGTATAGAATACACAATATAAAGAGTATACTAGAATACAATATAAACAGGCTTATAAGCTTAAACATGTAACATGCTACATACAATAGACAGGTTTATACATTTGTTAAAGTTGTTTAATGCAATGCAATAGAGTCAGGGTGAAGATTCAGCATGATCAATGTTATTGAGTATGGCGATAGAAACTGAAGCGTTACGTGTAAAGGGTTCTCTGTTGACAGAGATCAGGTGTTGTGGAGAGTTAGTTTACAATGATGAATGATGAACTGCAGTGGTGACACCTAGCAGGGAAAGAAGCTATGCAATAGAGTCCTATTGTCACTAGGCATGGGGAGGTTACCGGTTTCAAGGTATACTGAAAAAGTCACGGTTTCAAAACCACTAAACTTTTCTGTCATACAGTTCCTAAGGTGTGAGCTGTTTTATATCTTCAAGGACAGAAAGTGCAGTTGAGAAATCCCTCTCCCTGCCAATGTGCAGTGTGAATAAAATAAAATGCCTTGTGTTTAATGACACAGACATAACAAATATAAACAAGCTACATTTTAAAGCTGTAATTGCAATATCTCAATACCATGATATTTGGTCTGAAGGTTATCATACGTTAGAGTCTTCTACCAGCCCATGCCTACCTGTCACATTAAAATATTTGAATAGAATCAAACTATATTCATAAATAATTTTTCTGCACATCATAGTTGTTTTGGTTGTTGAGTTGTGATGTTACACAGAAGCCTCTTTTATTATGACAGCAACAGAGTCGGTGGACATCAAAACAAGTCATAAAACCTCATTACACAAAGTCCACAATAAAAAAACATGGCATTTAAAAGAGATTATTTCTTACTCTAACGCGGTCTAACTCCTAAACTGTGTATTAGAAACTAAACGTGGTTAAAATCTGAAACATTTGGAACAAGTGAACGGATTCTCTCTTACTGGAAAGATAAATTGCATGTTCAGTGAAGGAAGAGCTGTCTAAACAACAAAAACCACAAGAAGCCGCAGCATTGTTCTGCTGCCCACCAAAAGGGAAAGATCAGAATAATTTGTTTATTTACAAGGATCTACAGGAGCCAAATGACAGCTACATATAACATTTAGATAGATTTAAATCTACACTGACGGTGGTGAATTATACAATCCGGTGTTGTGTAGTACCAGTGGCCAGGTTGGTGTTAGTCATTCCTTTTTCTAAATCCCTACACAGCAGCACCCTCTAGTGTTGGTGAAGTCATTTACACATTTTAAGTGTGACATCATTGCCCTCTCAGCTGGGGGCAAGGTTGTATCATTAACCATATGCTGTCTGGCAGAGATCAGCGCAGACCATTCATTTCCCCTGCATTACAGGATGACGGCTTACACCTAACTACACAAACTCACCGTACCTTGGTCTCATCAGGCCTCATTTTTTTAGCTTGGAGCAAGTCAAACCACAGAAGCCGCGTGGTTCAGCGCTGCTTGGGGCTGAGGAGCGTAGGTTCAGGGTATGGGAAAGGAACATGACATGGGAAAAAGGAAGTGGGGAGCTTTTTGGACATCAAATGTCAAACCATAATCTTACACAAGAGACAGTCTTTGATCTGACCACAATGTTGATCTGACCAAATTAGACCCTGCAGACTCCTGGGATTAAAGCTGGCGTCAAACGGCCCCCTCTCTGCTTTCTCAAGATTTGTAATGGACGTACGTTTGACTAATGCAAATCAACCAGATTGATGTGAGGGTGAACAATTTTATCAGACGCCTTCTCCAGAGCCTCGATAGGGACAATTGTCAAGAATCTCACATCCTGCATAACAACACTGGAGACGGGAGAAAAGTGTCAACTTCAAGGCACAGTGTTACCCTTAAAGAAGGAAAACAGCAAGGCCATTCTCGGGTCAGAGAAGGACTGAAGCTAGATAGCATCTTGGGAATTTGTACACAGTGGCGTGAGACATGTGTTTAGTGCCTACCAATGCCTGACATTTACTACAGAGGCTGAAAAGGCACCCGGCTTCTTTTATTGTCAGATGGGATGCTTACTCCTCTCAGGGCCGCGAGCTGAACCGCCGACTCGACTCCCAAATTCAAACCACCGTGGTGTGCGTTGAGCCTCATCTGTGGGAGAGCATAGATTTTAAAGTTTATGTTGCTCGTGACATTTGCCTCCCTTTCTTTTACAACACAGGCCTATAAACATTTTGAAAATAAAGCTTTTCATTTTCTATTTTTTAAAGCAGCATTATTTAAGTTTTTGGCCACATGGGGGCAGCGGAACAAGTTGTAGACACAACAGTGACATATAATCACGTTAACAACAACACCATTACATGTTAGCAAACAACTAGATAAGTACACATCAAGCAGAAACAGAGCAACAGTAATATTCATTTGGAGTCATGTTTCTGGCCACCTGATGACCTTGTTTAGGACTCCAACAACTCTAGACGGAGAAATATGGCTTGTTAGCTGCTAAAGGCTTAAGCTAGTCACTAACTTTGTCTTTCTGCCCTTTTATGCTATGGTAGTGTACAGTGGGTCTAACAAAGTGAACCAAAACAATAAAGTTGTGGTGTCTAAAACCAAAACAATAAGCTGAACAATGCTGATATGCTCCTGGGAAACTACAGAGTTTGGTGATAATCTTCTGATGGTTTGTCACTACAAGTCACTGTTTTCCCATTCCACATTTGATCTGCTGTTAATATGAAAATATTCTACAATGCAGCTTTAAAGTAGCTTCTGAATTCACAAGGCTGCATGAATGAGTGATGACATACAGTAGGTGTTGGGACCTTTTTCCTAATGCTCTTGTAGTGACAAATGGAGCTTGCTCTATTGAAGTGTCATTATACAAAGGACCTAGTCCAGAGCCCAATCTGCTCTCTCTTCTGTACAACAATCTCTGTTTTCGTTGCCCTTTCTCTTTCAGTTCATGCGTGCAAAGTCAATGGAGTTTATTAGCCAACAGATAAATGTGTGGGATGTAGCTATATTGCCAGTGCCAATGTCTACAACAGGGACAGGCAGACAGAGGAAACACTGCGTTGGGACCCCTGGTTGGATGATAAGCTTTCAGATAAACCTGTTTGTGCAATGGGTCACTAGGGGCCCCCCCGTCACCGTCTACATAGGAAACATGTTAAGGACGCTGAATCGTTCCTGATTTCCTGCTTTGTTCAGCAACCCCCTTAAGCATACAACCCTTTTGTGTTGCAAACTGTCAAGTTCATCTGACGACGTCCAGACCTCTCAAGCATTTGCAGTTAAACATTCTCAGATTACTGCTTTGGGTCATGGTATATTCAGCTTAGCTTGTGCAGAGAACTGAAAACCCGACACAATCACATTATAAGTTATTCTGTTGACATATGGTAGATAAAATCATAATGCTCTTTAAATATCCGAGATGCTTAAATCCCACATTTTCTGAAGAGGCAGACCCAGAGCTTCAGCGCTTTAGAAGAGGAGCAGAGCTTACAGAAGGAGGAGAGTCTGCAGTCCTCCAGTTAAAGAGCTGGCAATAAATAAAGACCACACCATATATGTGCATTCTCTCTGCACGGCCTTATGGAAACACATCACCTGGAGGCGCGACCCCTTGACCTCGGCTTGTCAGAGCGCCGTGAGCATGAGACAACGCTCTTAGATTTACAGGGGAGGAGATGCTGTTCCTGGCCCGGCAATAGAGTCCCATTTGACCATAATAGGCCCTGCGGTGGTTGAAAACGTGTTGTCGGTAATTGAAGTTTCCCTGAGCAGAAGAAGAAGATCTGTTAAACCCGGTGGGTGGAGAGGACGGTAGGGCCCAAAAGGTTTTGTGAAGTATACAGAAGTGTGGTCGTCATGGCAACGAGAGAAAACTCTTTTTGGGTTCATGAGGCAGAAATGTGTCTTCCTTGGGAAGAAGCCATGAGGCCCATGAATCTGTGAGTCAAGAGAAATACAAGTCAAGGCAACAGGTCTTACCTTTTATATCCTTGCGCGAGGATCCGTGAATAGCTTTCTTTACCTCGTCATTTTCCTGGGAAATGTTCTGTACCAATGTTTTATAACACATAAACTGACATGCATCTTAAATAATGAAACAAAATTGGAAAATGAAATATTTCCATACGTACATACTTATCTTAAGTTTTTTATTTTCAAAATAACGTTGCTACTGTACATGATACATCCAGACAGAATATCCCTACTTTGAATAAAACCTTTGTTGCCCCGACTTTCTAAAGTCCCATAGACTGGGAACACCTTAATTATTTTTTTATCTGATTATTTTAAGCATTTAGATTTTTTGTGAGAGTTGTAGACTTTACAAAACACAAATCACTTCTTTAAAATCACATCTTTACAAATCACTGTGTTGTGAAAAACATTCCCAGTACATCTGTCCCTATTAAGCCTCTCTCTAAGAAACAACAGTCACAAGGGGGTGCACCAACGTGCCACAAAAACTGGGATTTTCCGAAACTGGCATGGAATCTCCCCTAAAAGTGAGAGGTACCAAAATGGTACTGCCTGTCGCTGTGTCATGGCAGCAGTAAATATTGACGTCTGCTCATAGCACTAAAATGTAGCCCGGTATTGAACCCTGGTTTGGACTTGAGCCCCTTCCATTAATTTGGCTATTTCAGCACGCATTTACCACATAGCAATGGGCCTTGCAGCTGTCCCACGCTCTGTCAGCTTACATCTAGCCTTTGAGTTGGGGCCACGGGATAATGCAGAAGTCAGCAGGCTCAACGGTGCAACGTACATATTGTCTCTTCTCCCAGAATGCAATGCTTTGCTCTGATAGTTGAACTGAATCCAAATAACCTAAAAAACAATGTCAGTTTTCCTTTCCTTTAAATGCCATGAAAAATATCACGAGGTCATAGGAAGTGGGGAAAAGTCAACAACTTTACTGCGTGAATCTGACTGATTTATTGCAGGCTAAATAATTAAGCAACATTACTTTTAACTGATGTGGGTCTTCATATACAGCTATGGACCATCCTAAAAACAGGTTTTTATTGTGCCTGCTTCCAGTAAGCAGATGGGAAATACATTAATAAACATTTTTTAAGGCTAGTGTAATTTATTGAGGTACAATACACATTCAACATCTGGTGTGTCTTAGTCAATGATGCTTTAAAATCACTCTGCAACAATTTAACAAGTTTCCACCTTTTTTAACGTCCACGTCAACCATCAATGCATGGATCTCATTGAAATACATAACATTTGTTGGTGTGAGAACGAGGCCTAAATCTAGTCCTTTAATGGTTTCTAATTCTTAAGCTAACACTTAAAAGAGTTAGTTATGGGCGGACTTTTTCCTTTGTGTTGATTCATGTAAGTGTATCGAACCTTTCGAGTTTTAAAACTTTTTGCAAAAATACGGCGCCAGTTTCTCCGTGACATTCCATTATAGTACATGTACATTCCACAGAAAGTGCTTCCCTCCCTACAAAACTTCTCTTTTAATGCATTACCAGTTATCATGTATACGTTTACATTGATTTCCAGGCTACTTGTATGCAGCGTTGTTATAGAAATCTGATCAGACTGCATCAATTTGTCGTTCTTCCTTTGCAATTAGCCAACGTTCCAGTTCGATAGAGCGGTTTATTTGGTCTCGTTCAGTGAGTAAAGCTGCCAAGCTGTCTTGACTAGAGTATCGACGGACTGGTTCAAGATAATAATTCCTTCTCATTCATTGGTTGGCCCGCTTTCTATGTTCTCAGTGTGTGCAGTGCCTTACGGTAACAGCGAGAGTGTGGGCAGTATGAGTGAGGATTCATAAACAATCGGTACGTTCAACAAGCTGACCCGGTACATACCGGATACTAAAAGGAGTTGTTCAAAAAGATTAGTTGATTCATTTCTGCCCATCACTAAAACCAGCTGATTTGGTTAGATGTCTGTAGAATTACCAGCATTCTGGATACTAACGCTTGTCATGTTTTATGTAATGTAGAAGAAGGAAAAAAAAGGAGCAGATTCTTCAACTTTTGTTGCCTTACTTGAATTAAATGGGTCGTATTATACCATTGCATTTGGTTTAAGAAAACAAAATGATTCCATCCAGCCTACTCGAAAAGCCTCATCGTGTATTTCGGGGACGGTTATTATGTATAGAGCAGGTTGAGGGCCTCAAAGCTGCACTCGAAACACTGAATTCATGAAGCCGATCTGGCAGAAGAGCAGGGCCAAACTTGCCAACATAACAGCCTTTCATTCGCCATTTGTCTGCACTGTCACACATGCAACGGTACTTCCCCTCGATCAATCTTACTCACACACACACACACACACACACACACACACACACACACACACACACACACACACACACACACACACACACACACACACACACACACACACACACACACACTCAGCTCACCCACACAATCTGCTTCTTCACCCTCCTTCTTCTCTTGTTTCATCTTGCTCTTGGTCTCCCCCTACTTATTTTCCTCCATCTCACCCGTTCTGTGTGGGTGTGTGTGGGTCGTATGAGGGTCATGTATGAGGCAGTGGCAGTATGAGGTATGGCAACGGGGCCATGTGGGGTCTGGCTGACATCGGCAGTGATAAAGCCAAAGAGGGTCACCACTGTAGCAAAGCCTTCTTTATTTCTCGATTTTACTTCTTGTCTTTTTCCCCCACTCCCCTCCTCTCTCCAGTGTTTCTATCTGATGAGCTCTGGAACACTGAGCCCTTGACAACATCTGGGAATACAATGATGAATATGATTGCTGCCAGCAACTAGCATCTCCATTCCTCTCCCTGTATTTGCGTGTGCCGGCACACATATTAAAATGTCTAAACAATGATGAAGTGTAACCTTGACAACACGATAAGTACATGTTAAAACTCACGGCCCATTTCTCTCATAAGTGCACATGACAAATGATCTTTATGTCATGCCGCTGACTTGTGTTTCATGTAGTTTGTCTTTACTGTCTTAGCGTATATACAGTCAGTTTGTTAGAGTATTTCTGGTATGTTTTTAAAGTATATTATATCCATATTATGTTTCCTGGTCTGTCTATAAGTCTGTGCTCAGTCAATCTATGTTCCAGGCTCCCTGGGGAGAGGAGACAGGGCTGGGAAGCTCTGATGGGAAAGTGGGCCAGCGCGCTCAGCCCTCCACTGGAGAGCTCCTTAAAAGGCCTGGAGAGATGATGTCGTGGACTCTCTCTTTTCCCCCTTTATGTTTTTTTCTCCCTCATACAGCAGTGGTGAAGCCCGGCAGCAGGAGCAGAGCCAGGCTTTGGCCCAACTAATCATGCACATCAGAGAAACACACGACACCGATGACTTCATTGAGCTGAAATAAGGCTTCCATCCATCAGAAGCTGGAAAAGGCTTGTTATGAAATATAGGGTTTCCCAGATTGGGAATTCGTCTGCCTTGTTGTACTCGCTGGTAATTTTTAAATTTGAAAGTGTTACTTACAATTGCGGAACTGCAGCAAAGTTCCTTCTATTTGCAAAATGAAAGCAGAAATGAGCAGGAAATGCAACATCACAACAGCATCAAGAGATGCAGAAGTAGACTTTTGCAAGTGTTTTTTGGCTGGGAGTGAAACCTTTTTTCATTTAGAGACTTTCCGCATACTTCGGCAGGATCCGGCTACATCCTGGGAGCGTTGACCAATCAGATCGTCCCAAACACATCGAATAGCGGATGTCTTCACACACAGCAGCTGGCCTTTCTGTTTCAGCAAGCCCGACTCATTTTTTCCATCACAACCCCTGTGATACGGGTCAGCAGCCACTTCATGTACACAATGTGTGTAAGGTCAAAACAGATCACCATGCCCCCTTTAACCCCATACACAATTATTTTGGAGCCCTTGCATGTGCTTTTCTCAGGTGAGCCTCCGGTGCCTGGGGTCGCCCACATCAGGCGTGTGTGGACGAGCTAGTCAGCCTTTCGTCACTGGGCTCCAATCTATGAGCCATCTGCTGTTATCTGGGGAATGCTCTCTGCACACTTCATGGACATATATGTACCAGGGCTTTGACATCTTTGCTATTTTTAGCACCAGCCCACAGCTGGAGATTGTTATGATGATGTCATGCAAGCTTTTTAAAATAAATCTGACTGTTTATCTTGGGTTACACTTCCTGCCAGCTTTTCATGTTGTCTTTGTTTGTGTGCATTCATCTGTCCAAATGTTTGTTTGTTTGTTTGTTTTTTGGGGGGGGGGGTGGTCTGGGACTTTTTTTGTTTTGGTTTTGTCTGACGCAGATCTTCAGCTTTATGGGGTTGTATTCTCAGATTACAAATCAGAGCTTTACAATCTATTTTAATTTTAATAACCTTCTTTATGAAAACCAGTCTTGAACTTGAAAGTTATGATATTATAATCAATAGTTCAACAATCTGGAAAATACACCTATTTGCTTTCTTGACAAGCGTTAAGCGATGATGTTAACACCTTTTATGTCTGTACAGTATAACAATGCTTGAGCCAGCAGCCAATGAGCATAAATGTGTAGGCTAGCTGAACCCAGCAGCTGGTTAAGGTAAATATGTAGCTGGAGCCTTTAGCCAGTTAGCTTAAATATGTAGCTGGAGCCTTTAGCCAATTAGCTTAAATATGTAGCTGGAGCCTTTAGCCAGTTAGAATAGCCTACTTTAGCTTAAAAGCAATTTGTTTGTTTTTTTACACAGTTGTGCTTGAACGGATATATAAACAAGATAAAATGTTAATTGATAGCTGAAATCTTTGGGGCAAAAATGACGGGGGTCAATGGCGAAAGACAAACTATTTTCTGGTCCCGAAAAATTTCTGCCTTGGATTACACATACAATGTTTTCCAAAATAAAAATGACTTTGCGCGTCAAGACAGTTTGTCGCAAAATAGTTAAAATGCTATGGGAAAATACGTAATTAGACGGACTACAAGTCCAAGTCGCTTACCTGGCGTCACCACATTTCCCCTCCACTCCCTTTGAGTAGCTGCAGCTCTCGACAGGACCTGATTCATAACGGTTTTCACCATTATGTAAAGCTGGACAGGAGGACAGCCATTTTCCTCTGGTGATTGTTTGAGACGAGAGATGTAGTTCACTAAGCGATCTCACACAAAACCTAATGTTGTTCAACTTCTTTACGTCACATTGTTTATCTCTTGAAATCTCTCTAAATTTACACATATCATTTGTAAAATGCATGGCACAATTTGAACCGGACCAAAAAGTAATTATTATCTCTCATTGACTCCCGTTCATATTTTTTGAAAGATAGTTTCCATTGACCATAAGTAGGAGGGCGGGACTTTGACTCTTTATAGGGGAGATTTCAAGGAGCTGGAAAGTAAACTGTGTTAACGTTTGGCAACAGGGCCAGCTATTCCCCCCCTGTTTCCAGTATTACTGCTAGGCTAGGCTAACTAGCTGTTGGCTCCATCTGCATATTTACTGTATATGTGTGTGTGTGTGTGTGTGTGTGTGTGTGTGTGTGTGGTGTAAACCTCTTGTCTAACTCTTGGCAGGAAAGAGAATGAGCACATTTTCCAAAATGTCAAACTACTCCGTTTCATATCATCAGACTGAGTTACTGGTACTGGAAAAGGTTATTTAGGAGCTAGGACATGAGGCTGGAAAACCAGTCTACCTTTGGGGCACCAAAAGCCTTGAACTCTGAACATATTGGTATGTTTCCAGTACACTGAAGACAAAACCGGATTGTGTGGTCTACGCTGATACCATGTGACAGGTGAGTTGTGCTCTGTTCTGTGTTCAGATGCTCAGACGTGAAAGGGGAAGTCACCCTTGAGGTGTTATGAGGGAGTCAAAGTAGACTCAGCAAACACCAACACCCCTTTTTGCTTTCCTCTGCCTTCCCATCACTCCCACTCCCTACATCATCCTCCTCTCCAGCTCAGGTAAGAGCAGACTGCAGCTGTCGACACGTGATGAAGAGCGTCAGTCGTTACCTTGTCAGCTGCGACACAGCCACACCTTGCTTTGAGGCCCATGCTTAGCAGATAACATCAAACGCTACTTTATTAGGTCACAGCAGTTGACGGGTTTCCCTGAACTCCAGGCTCAGGCATGTCGCGTTGTCAGGGTCAGGCAGCCGACTTGGTCCACAGTCTTCAAACTGCATTTTAATGACTTGCACTTCGGACATGGGAGACCAGCATTGTGATTATTACCACTAAAATTGCCTTGACCCAGTTTACAGTGCAGTCTAAATTTAAAGTACCCCACAGATTGAAGTTCACTAATCAGGCTTCCATCTCTGTGACAAAAACAAAATGTATTTGCATCAAATGTGCCAGTATAAGAGATCAGTGGAGAAACTCAAAGTGTACTTTTAACGAGAGTACAGCTTCTGTGTTTCCTGTGATTTCACACCCGCCCAAAGAAATGCGGTTGAGGTGTCATCTTCCCAGAATACACATCCCTTTCATGTTACATTACTGGTCATTATGCATAACATCCAGATGAAATCCAGTCTGACAACAATGCTCCTCTAAACCTGCATTACCTGGTGTTTTGCCATCTCTTAGCAGTAGTACGTGAAGTGAAGCAAATCTTTTTTTCCCTGCAAGCTTTATTCTAGCTCAAGCATTATGCTGCAGACATTAGTGCTGATAATACTGTCAGATGGCTGCATAAAGGGGAATAATCATATGTGGGTGGCTTCACTGCAAGAGGGAGAGTAGCACAAGGATCACTTATCTATTTTTAAGCTGCTGCTCGAGGGCTTCCTTAGTGAAGTGTGTGGATGGAGCTTAAATGAGCTCCATTTCTGTGTGATAAGGGAAACTGAAAAACTGGATCTTAGATGGACTTGATTTGCTCAATTTAAAGGCAATTATTTCCAAATAGCCTTTTATGGGTTTCAGAGGCCTTTCGGAAATACAATCCGTGTATTCAAAGACAACCCTGCATAAAGGTTTTAACATCTGACTGAGACAATCTGAATATGATTGATGCAGGTCATGGGAAACACTGTATCTATTGTAACTTGCAGTAGATTTTTAGGATTACCAAGGTCGTGGGAGATGAGCACAGTTAGGAAATAAGATATATGACACCGGTTAATTGAAACGTGAACTTGTCTACATACAAAGTGCCTTGAAGTACTGCCCATGACAAATGAGATGATATGTGAACTTTGACCTCGGAGAATGCACGCCCTCAGCTTGCACCATCTGATCGTTCACAGGGTTGAGTTCAGTTCACAATGTGTAAGTGGTATTTAAACCTGATAGGGCCGAGGCTTTAAAGACTGAAAGCGGCTCTGTTTTTCCACTCATGGTACTTTTCATCAAGGTGAATGGAAATAATGAGGGCAATTGCTAAATCAAGAACTCTAAATTAGGAGAACCAAAGCTTTAAAATGATCTAAGGGATAACTGCTGCTAATAAAGTGCTAATGGAAGTGTGGATATCTTTTTCAGATTTCGTGGAAATCATTTCTTGGAACTTTTGAAACTGCATTGTTGTACTTAAACTGATCTCTTAGTACAACAAATGGGATCTCGAAAAATGGCCATAAATGTAATGAAAAATATAGTTTTTGACAAAAAGCCTTCGATTTCCCCTCAGCCTTACCAAGCGTTTTAGCGTCTTTTAAATCATTAAATTCAATTATTTTGTTTTGTTCCTGCAAATTAACGGTTTTGGTTCAGCTTCAAGGCTCTCGTCCACTTTGTTTCCACCCGTAAGCACCTGTTTTCAGCTGATGAACCTATGCTACCCACCCTGCACCAAACGGCAGAAAGACAAAGTTGCCAGCTAGCTGTTGAACATAGTGGAGCATTTAGCAGATAAAGTGCAAGATATTTCCCTCAGGAGTTGGTGGAGACGAGGCCAAAGCAACAGTTGGAGAGTGAATGTTGGACTTTATCTGGTGAACACTAGTCTCACTTTGCCAGGAAAACATGCCCTGGTTTAATGGCTTTTCTTTAAACCAAATCAGAATCGTCATGGGCGGTGCTAAACTCCGCACAGAGCCGCTGCAAAATAGTGGTGCAAGAGAAAACTTAGATTGGACAGATAGTCTAGCTAGCT
>NC_045755.1:16388537-16394412 GCF_008692095.1 Etheostoma spectabile
ACCATGCAGAGATCTGAGGAGCAGTTAACAATAATCCTCATAAATCCATCGAATTGAAAATTCCAACACAAAGAAAGCAGAAGGGAACAAAAAATACACGCATTGGGCCGAATTTTCCTGCAGCACCGGAGCAATCCTGGAAGTGGAACGCGAAGGATATAGATTAGGTGGACACTAACACGAAATGAATGTTGCTCCGTGTCTGCTGGATGTGTAAATGAGCAACTGGTTGCTGACACGTTTCGCATATCAGCTTCATGAGGCGATAACGGCTGTAAAGTCAAGTAATGCAGATTTAAAGGATAGGTTCAAAAGGGTTTAAGCCTGTGTTAATGCAATGAATACACATGTCCATATACAATAAAAGAGTCCTCATGACATCATACGTCATAAATATTCTGTTACTTTGGAAGATACCCACTGAATTTGACTAGCTTTGACTGATTAATCTTTGCATTGGCTTTTGACCTAAATCTCATATTGGAGTTACTTTAGGAGGGGATCTATTAATGAACAGTATAGACAGAAGGAACATTGTCAGTAACCAATAACTCTCATTCCCTCCACACATGGACTTATGAGGACTAATTTAAGACAAAAAAATGTAAAACTATCCTTTACTTTCAGTTCCTGCCCGGTCATTTGTAATCAAGTAATCTGTTCCTTCAATAATCTTTGGTTTAAAGACAAAAACGTGCTCATCTTCATCTGTCTGGAACATGATAATTATTTTTGACAGGAAAAAAATGATGATCTTTTTTTTCCGTAGCTTGCTTGGCTGGAATGAATCATGCAGCTTTTAGCACTAACCTATTACAAGCTTCACTGCAGCACCAGATTTGGGCCTATTATTAGCCGTTTTTTTCTCTAGGAAACAAGGTCACTCAAATAGCCTTGTCTTATTAGGCCGTCACTTTTCATTTGTCCTTAAAGAAACACACATCCCAGAATTAAATATCTCTGCATCATGCAATAAGTCCACTGTTAATTTGCACATAAGTCCATCACTATATATTTGAATTGAGTTAACACAATCAAACATCCCATTGTTATCATGCCAGCATAATGGTCTAAGATTGAAAGAGGCAAATTAAGAGACGCTCCAGCTGTACAGCCCCTGCTAAGGGAAAGCGACTGCCCTATTTCTGTCTGGGGTTAGAGCTCAGCTGCTGTCTAGGACTAGATCACCTCATAAACACTCCCCCACCCCGCCGTGCCCTGTACCCCAGTTTCGGATGCAGGGTGTCTTTACTAAGACATCACTTCATGTTAACACAGGCCATGGAGAGGCTGCATTAGGTGTTGCTGCAGTGCTTAACCTATGTGGTCCAAATAATTAAAGTCCCATATTGTAAAAAGTGAGATTTACATGATTTGTTTTTTTTTAATTACCAAGCAGGTTGAGGTGCAGAGACTCAAAGAGTCGCAGAACGTTTTCATAAGCAGCGCCTAAAGAGACAAGTGTTTAAAACGGAGGGTTTCAGACAGAGGGTGAATACAGGTACTGTATATTTAGACAGACAGTATGAGAAAATAATATATGTTTTTGAACATTTAAGCAAACATGTAAGTAGGTAACCATGTTCTAGTAGAAAACATACAAGCATGACCCTGAAATGAGCATGATATGTGTTCCATATAAAGGACCTAGAGTGGATTTGCAGTACACAAACACACAAAGAGGAACCCAGACACAAGCATGGCCACAGTGTGCGATGACCGGCTCAGGTTGCTATTATTACTCGTCTTAATGAAATTGGTCTAAAACTATTTCCCCCCTTCTTTACTCCACCTGCCTTTCATTCATCTGCCTCTCTCTCTCTCTCTGTTTCTCTGCCAATTGGTCTCTGTTCCTCCACTTCACTGCCTGACACATGATTGGCCTCGGACAGAGTCTGCTTTCTCAATTCACTCAACCCCTAAATACTTTGACAGTTGAAGGCCCTGGTGACATTGGACGGGGAGGTGAAGTTTCTGCACATAGCTAACATGCGGTCAAAGGAGGCCCGTTCTTCAGTGACAGACTTAGGGTTGAGCCCAGTCCAGCACACAATGTCACCTTGGGGCTTCATGGATAAATGCTTCCTGGAAGAATATTTTTATATTCCATGTGAATCTGGCTTTTTGCTGTCTGTAGACCTGCTAAGTCTCGCCTGATACCACAGGCCAGGACAAGTTTTTTAATCCAGCAGTGACTAATTGAAAGGGTCCAAAAGGCTGAGCCAGCACTATCAGGGGTTTTCTCAACATCACTTTTTAGACACCCTGCGATAATATCAAAGCATGACTATTTCTGTCAGTCCGATAGGGCTGCTGTCTGGACCCGTAAATTGGGGAAGGAGATGAGTGTCAGTGCCGCAGGCGCCAACAACATGCACTGGGTGACATGGGAGCATGGGAGCAGAGTGTCTGGCTTCTCTCAGAGGGGACTGAGTAGTCCACACTTCAACAGTCACCCCTCTGTGAGTGCTGCTTGTCTGGGTTCACCTGCACTGACATGCTGGTGGACATGGCTGGATACAGTTTCTGTATGGCAATGAATAATAAGTATCTCCCCTGTTTGATCTCAATGTTGTGTCTTTTGGAGGGCTTATATCAGCCCCAGCGAGACTGACACCATTCAGAGCTATTCCGATGTCCAGTGTCTTCTTATCAGTGTTCATAAAAAACATTGCTAAAAAAATTGCATCTATGCTTTAACTTAACATTACTGAAAGCTACACAACTAAAATGATGTTACAGCTAGTAAGCAAAAGTAAGTAAGGACTTTATAATTTATCCCAAAATGCCCTCTACTCTACAAAGCAAGGATATGTTCAGTATTTAAATAACAGCTCAACATTTTGGGAAAAACGTATTTTCTATCTTGTTGAGAGTAAGATGAGAAAATGTACACCACTCTCACATTGATAATGGTGTTGATTTTCACATCCAACTCTTGGTATGATGGCAAGTAAGCACATTTTCCATAATTATTAACTATTGCTATGATTCATTCAAGAATGCATTGAGACAATATTCAATCAAATTCAAAAGATAATGTAATAAAAACAGACTACACTGTAGCTCAGATACGCATCTCCAAAATACCCATTTCCAGCTGTCTCTCCTAGGACACTTGACTTGGACACCTCATCTGGTTTTGTAAACCACATCAGAGAACAGGCCCTTTGGAAACGCTCAATTAAAGCCGTAAACACAAGCTTCCTCTGGGGGATCAGTCATAGGTGCTGAGGGGTCTGACAGTGAAGTCAAGCCGCTGGGACCGCGGCTACAATGACATGACTTTTAGATCTGTCAGTGGGTTTTAATCAGCTTGGTCACGCACGTCTCAGCGGCTGAAGACAAACAAGTGCACTAGTTTAATTGTGTGGCACTGTTACACTTGAGTCACTCTGAGATGGAAGGAACAACAGCAAACAACCATCGGAGATCAAAGTGAAGGATAATGAAAGACAGGAGTTTGTCTGGGAGTCTCATGACATGTGTACTGCAGGATCGTCACAACTGCCAGTCAGAGGTGTTGATGATACTGTTTTTTTTCTCCTGTGTGTTGTATAATATATTTCCTGCTGACATTCCATAAATTGTAATAAACACTGAAATCATTATGCATCCTCTGGCAACACATCAATAACCACAAATAGTTGCATCGAGGTCTTTTATCTGTTGGAAACATTGTTGCAAAACTAGTTTTAATGATGTCTCATGACATTACTTCATGACATGCAGTGGTGTAGTCTACGTAATACGCAGGTACACGCAGTATACCCACTAACGCAAGTATCCTCCCTTCACCGCATATTTAAGACAAGTATGAGTAGCCTATTTTAATTTGTCATCGTTGCTTCGGGGTCAACTTTTGTGATCCAAGCTTAGGTTCCTGCTTTATATTCTATTATATTTTGTATATATTTTGAATGTCATCTGTGTTTTCTCATAAGATAAATAAAGGTATTCCCACCATAAATTGGTGCATAAAAGTGTATCAGAATGCAGAAAATGAAGTCTTTGACTCTCAAAATAACCCTGGGGTAGGACATCCAGAACCCACATTTTGATATGCCCCCCCAAAGGCCCATTCTGAGCCCCCCAAAAAAAATACATATATATATGTGTGTGTGTATGTGTGTGTGTGTGTGATACAGTAAACCCACTGCCATGCATTAGAATACACCACTGATGACGTGACATAGTAGTAATTCAGTGTAAGGTTATGTCCTCACTGAGGTAAATACAGCTGGGGTACTGCAGGATGCATAAACAGGATGCATTACTTTACATCCAGGATATTTGTCACGATGTTTAGTGGAGCATGCAGATATACGTTGAAGAGTTTCCATGCCTTCAGTGACACAAGAGGCTCGTCTCATCTTACTATGTTGTTGACATTGTAGATTTAGCATTGTAGATTAGCAAACAGGGGACAACTCCTATTGGAAATTTTCAAATCCCTTGACTTCTTTGCATTTTATTCCTTCCTTGAATTTGAAATGGATTCCCTTTGTATTTTTGGTCCTGAGCTGTACATAAACACATAAAAAATCCAAGCAATTTTGGTAGAACTGATCCATATTTTCCTTTTGACGTTACGGCATCATTTGTGTAGATTTGTGTAGATTTTTAGGGGTGGCAATGCCACATTGGCAGCACAGTGGTTAAGTGGTTGGCACTTCAACCTCACAGCAAGAAGCTTCTTGGTTCAAATCCAGGTCATTCTAGGCCTTTCTGTGTGGAGTTTGTATGTTCTCCCCATGTTTGCGTGGGTTTCTTCCCACCATAAAGGCATGCATCCTAGGTAGGACTGTGGTTGAAAAATAGCCAACTGGCTAACACTGGCGCATTTACAGAAATGTTCACTAATGTGCATTGTCCTAATCAAATAAATAAGATAATGCATAATTGCATGGTGGAGGTGTTGGCATTTGCATTTAGCTTTTTATTTGATTAGATTTTTTTTATCTGATGTTTGTAGCATCGCTATCTGACTCTGCTAAAACACAACAGGTTCTTATATCCACACAGTGAGATATTACTTAATTCTCAATGAAATCAGGGCATGTGCACCTGTTACACGCAAGATATTGAAAATTGCAATGGTGTAACATATTCAGAGCCTGACAATCAAAGGTTATGAAAACTAAATGTTATTTATTTTAAAAAACCTTTTGAAACCATTAAACCAATAAGCTAAGAGCAACTTCTTTTCCTGCAAGTAATGCAGTCTGCAGCTCTAATAACCCACTTAGTACACTCTGCTAACGTTCAGCGCTGGATGTGGCCCACATGGCTCGCCTTGTGCTGTCAGTCACTGCGAGGTCAGCCCTCTTCGCCAAACAGCAGCTTACACATAACTTTCCCTCCTACCTTCCTGATATCAGCACACCAAAGCCTCTGACTAACAACTTCCTTACACTGATGCTGTTGGTGTTCCACCAACTCTGTGACTCAGTAGAACCACGGTAATTTGCCATGACTTTTCTGTAACATCAAGCATCTGTATCAGCTGAGCTGGTTGTCTTAACCTCTGTGTTCTGGCTCACAGTCCCTTGTGCTGCAGCCCAAGTCTCATTATCTGCATTTGCAGACAATAAATTATTTAAATCTGTCTACGTTCAGTGTCAGTGACATGAGAAATGGTTCTGAAATGAGAAAATGGGGGTAGCGTGACTTCACACAATGGCTCATGGTCACAGTTGTATAAATGTTTTGGATCATGATTTTGCTTGAACAGCTTGTTATTCAGGATGTTAACTCCAAGTTCAGTGGGTGGGTGGTATCTAATCAAGCAGAAGCAGCATCATTTTCATTTTGAAATGTCTTTAAACACAAAAATAACACAATTATCATCTGTAATGAAATGTAAAAAAAAAAA
>NC_045755.1:16394422-16399654 GCF_008692095.1 Etheostoma spectabile
AAAAAGCCTCATTCCCACAATTTGCGCATGAGGAGGCTATACCACTCCCCCTACTGAGTACATATGGATGTCTGGCAACAATAACACATGGTGGTGCCAAAATAAAAAATAAAAGAACAGGGAAATACCTCTAAAATGAAGTTTGTTAGTTAGTGTGCCATTTCTTGAATTGACAAACCAGCCTTTGGTTTATTAATAATCGTATTCATAATGTTTTGTTTTCGCTATCCAAAATGCATATGATGAATGAATAGGGTACAATTCAGTCCATTAAAAAAAATGGATGGAGGAGTAGAGGATTCATGTATTGAGCTTAAAGAGAATATCCTCACACCTGATAAATATTGAACCATCTCCATCACAGCTGAGCAATCCTATTGCAAATCCTATTGCTTGGGTTGAGAGTTTGTGAAGGTATTTACATATTGTATATGATAGCCTATATTATTTATTTGATGTGTTTTGCTTCAGTTACATTCACTGATATATTGATACATGTGATGGTTGAACAATATATGAACTATGACTTCCATTATTATCTATATCCTAGTAAAAAGGATAAGCAAGTACTGTCTTCCACAAAATGACTGTCTTCTACAAATATCTATTTCCTTACTGCACATTTATCCTAATATTTGAACTATTACTATATTAGCACATGTTTTGTCTTACATTCTCATTAAGTTTTGTTTTACTTGCTTTACTTTTTTTTTACTTTTTACTGTATGTCACAGCATCTCATTCTCTGAAAACGCTTGCAAGCTAGCTGGACGTTATGTAATATTTTAAAGTACTCTTGTTTTATTTGGTGTACACTGTCTATAAGGGATTACCCTGCTCACTCTCTCTTCATAATCTGTAGGTGATGACGTTATACTGCAGTTCCTGAGCTCCAGATCTCGCGAGGTTATGGAAAACAAACCAGACGCCCTCTCTCTATCTCGGTTCTCCCCTCCCTCCCCAGCCCTCCCTTCCCACGCCCCAGTGCGCTGTGGGATAGTGGCACTATAAAGTATATCCTCTCTCGGAGAAAGATAAGAAGCCCGAGACAGGAGGGGGATGAAGATGGCGGACGCCAAGCAGAAGAGGAATGAGCAGTTAAAGCGATGGCTGGGCTCGGAAACGGACCAGGAGCCTCCTGTTCTGAAAAAGAAGAAGACGAAGGTGAAGTTCGATGATGGCGCCGTGTTTCTGGCCGCTTGCTCAAGCGGCGATACCGAGGAGGTGCTCCGAATGCTTGACCGGGGCGCTGACATCAACTACGCCAATGTAGACGGTCTCACTGCCCTCCATCAGGTTTGTGTTAGCCTGCTATTGAACGTCAGTCACTGGAACTGCAGCATAGACACAAATATCAGTTTGCTGCTTGCAATAGCTTTCCCTGGAACACCTGTCAAATGGAAGCCATTCTCATCCCGTTGTTTACCTACCTAGCACAGCCTTCCTTTTCGACGCAGAGTAACGTTAAAGATGAACACACTGGCTTCTCTTCGAGTTTGGTTATGGAGTATTTAAATTCAAAACACTGCTAGCTGTGCATGCAGTTTTCAAAGTGCAATCCACAGTTAAAAACTAAGTTAAAAGCTTCGCCTTCAGGACTACTTTTTGTCCCAATAAACTAGCCTTGTCCTTAGTAAGTGGGTGCAGTCTAATTGCTGTAGTGCTGTACTTCAGATTGTAACGTTGGGTCATTTTATGCTGTAAATTACCTTCAACCCGAGCAGCCTTTGTGTTTATATGGTTCATTGATATTGTTGGAGACTGTTCATTTCGGGTGCTACTATTGCGTCATGTTAGGATCTTAAATGTTGTCATTGATTGAGACAATCATACAGGCAAAATAAATTCCACAACGTTAGCGACAACCTGGCTAGCAGTAAAAGTGGTAACGTTACTACTCTTTGTTAGTTACAACGTAATTCGATTAACGTAACAGGCCAATGTTAGCCTTGCAAGGCCCTAACTGTATACGCCATTTACGTAATACAAACATTGTTGACAGCAGTGTTTGGTACATTGGTTCAAATGTGATCAATTACTTCAGTGCAGCAGCCAAGCGGAATGTATGCTAACGCTACATTAGCAGGATAAGCTATCTGTCGTTAGCTGTTGTGGAGGCTTAGCTAAGGTTAATTCATTCGTCAGCTAGCTTGAGAAGCGACGTCAGCGGATAACTTTCTGTCTCTTACATTAATGTTTTGGGACTTTGTCGTTTTTGGTTTTAAGTAGAAAGATATGCGTGCGAAATACTTTATTTAGCTGGAATGTCAGCAGTGCTATGCTAACTTTTTGCCCGCTAACTACGGTAGCTACTTTTACTAGCCTCTGTACTCTGTTCTGTGTATGAAAATGGCAGCCTGTTTTGCCTGTCGTTAGTAACGTCGGGTACTAGCCTATGTTAAGGCTTTTTTTTTTTTTTAAACTTAGCAGTAAATCCGATTTACAAGGTTCCTAAAACAACACTCCATGGATTGAAATATTATCGTCGCCTTTAGTAGGTGCATTTACAGGAAGGAGAGTCCCGATACACTAGCTAGCACTTGCATTCAGTGAAGTGTAACGTTACTGTGCATACAGTATATTTCTCTTAAAATGTTAATTGCTGCGGTTTGGAACTTCGTCATTGTAAGTTGTGAATATGTCCAGCTACTACTCTGTTCATTTTCTGCTATGCTCCAGATGTGACATCATCTCTCTACCGTTCACGTTTTGTTAAACAATACCTGAAAATCTAATTACATTATTTATTTCAGATATACACTTATGTTATTGCATGCAGTGACATTTATTAAAAGTACAAGTATAGTTTGTTAATACTACCAGCTGCTGTATATCAATAACTGACTTCTTTTCCATTTTTGTTTATACCAATGAAATTGTTATATTTCATAGGTAGTTAAGTGTGTAATATAATGAAGGTCCCTGATTGGATTTCTACCCAGCACTTTACATTTTTGTGTATGTACCGCTATTGCAAGAGGACACCCCCAGTAATATATTATGATTAGGTTCCAGTTGTTGATGGTGGAAAGAAGCAAACACAGTTCCATTCATCAGCAAGGATGCTTTCTCCACCTTTTTGTTTGAATTGTGAGTGCATAAATGTTCTAAGAACTAATGAAAGAATTCTTACATTAAATGTTTATAACCAGCATTGGTTTCCAGTGATGGCACCTCCATTACTCATGCCCACATCTCCAGTAATAGTAAGTTTTAGTAGGGCTAAGTGCACCACGTACATGGCATGTTTGTTATCTAATACTTCACACACCTATTACACCAATACAAGTTTTAAAAGCAAGTTTTCTGAGATAGGTCATTAGCTTGAAGAAGATACTTTATTAATCCCCAAAGAGGCAATTTAATTTATTTATTTTTTTATTCAGACCACAAATTGATTTTTTTTGTGTGTGTCATTTGCTCTGTGATCTTATTAATGTTGTTGTTAAATCAGCCATGTTTGTGCAAGTCCGCTATAATAAAATCTGGAATTGGCATGGCCCCCCGTTCAAACTCATTGGGTGCAAACATTGCCTTATTTTGGGCTGATGTCCTGGGATAAGCTAGAGTGTGGAAAGAATTTGCATTGCCGCTGTCCAGACCTAACCATCTCTGGAGACAAAAAGGTGCCGTGTGGGTGTTTGTGTGTGTTGTAGGCCAGCATGTGAACTGGGGGTTTGAGGATTCTTATAAAGAAGTTGAAAAATGTCTGTTAAAAGTCGTAATCACAGAGTTACAACAAGGTCAAGGCGATGATAGTTTCCATAGATGAAGTGAAAGGAAGATGAACAATCAGTCATATGATGTCTTTCTTTAGGTCTTCATTTACTTTCTTTACTTATTGGTGTCAGACACTAATCTCTAAAGCATACCATGATTTTCTGAAATTAACAAGTTTTTCATCAGTGGTAATTTTGACCAGTTAATTTTGTGCACTAAATTGCATTAGGCCATTCAATGACTGACCTCTTGCTTTGTTGTAAAGTGTCATTTTGTTACACGAGGGCTCATGTCACACGCGGTGCAGCGATATCACTTCCAATGCTGGTGACCAGTGCAGGGATATAAATACCACCACCACAAGTTCTCCTAACTGGGTTTCAGGAGATGATACTAAGTTTGGGTATGACTCACTGTAGCTGGCATAATCTCACATTTAGGCTAGAGGTTGTCTTTATGTGAGTCACAGGCCTTCTGTCGGGTAAAAAATGACTTGTTGCAGAAGGACCTGTAAAAATGTTCTCTTCTGTTGTAGTCTGTATGATGTGATTCAGGATGAAGACCATTACAAGGCCGCCTTGTGCATATGGAAGTTGTTGGGATGAGGTTTGGAGAAATAGGCATTTAGGACATCCTCAGTTTTTGACAGATGAGTGAAGAGTGCGACTTTATGTAGCTCTTGTAATTTCAAAATCAAATTTCCATTTTGAGATGCGTTTACCCAAATTTAGACTGCATGGATACAGGTGGACGGTACAGAGGATGCACAAGTGAGTGAGGGGTTCAGTAGACAAGTCTAGATTCCAGATCCTGTCAGCTAAACTCGTCTCAGAGGGTGGCATTCCAAGTCCTGTCGTCCTGGCCTGTGCATTCCTCACATGACAGTCGCTGGAAACCATGGCAAAGAGAGAGCAGAGCAGACATTCCTCAGCTGTCACCTAAACCCCTCCCCTCTAGTCATTCTCTCGCTGGCTTGCCTCTCCCTATACAATGCCAAGGCCCAGCTGACTGTTGCCCACTGAGCTCCATCAAGGCAATTAGTGTGGAGGTAAACGGGGCTTGTCGCTTCAAACAAGAAAATCTCCACACTGACCCACACCTGAACTTTTTGTCTTTAGCGTTCTTGACCTTTGCTGATCCCCAGGACCGAGGTGACAAGACTCAGCCCAGCTTAACATGTCAGAGTAGGGTATTACAATGCCTTTGCTCTGTTGACATTACACACCCTCATTATGGCCCTGAAGTCTATGAACATTATCTTGCCCTGTCTCCATGACAACGACTCAGGGAAGGTTGCTAGTCACTTGTGTTGGTGGATTTGCATGTACAGAGTGGGAGTTGCATAACAGACTGAACAGAGAGAGTCTTCGGCCATACTCAGCAGTGTGAAATGAGATGAGATGATATTTTTTGTAATGGAACGTTTTGAAGCATGGGGTTGAAGATGGTATGGTGGCTGTGTCTTTTTATCCAGACCAGCATTAGTCATATTAAAACATTACAGAATTGCTG
>NC_045755.1:16399664-16403904 GCF_008692095.1 Etheostoma spectabile
TTCTCACTACGGCCCCAACCCTGAGATTCTCAGCTGTGCCTGAGGCTCACAGTTGGCCAGTAAGATGAGCAAAAAAAAGAAATTCCTTTGAGATGTCCCTGTCCTTCTGATAAAGGCACCATGGCATCCTCTTACAGACCTCAAGCCTTCTGTCTTTCTGCCTGAGGGAGAAAATCCCGCCATCTCTTGTAGAGGGGCCCTTTGGCTAAGACAAGCAGAGCCCTTTCCTCTCACCTGTTTTATTAACAACAGGTTGTTGACTTATTGAGACAGGCTTAATCCACAAGAATCTGTCAGGGCTCTAGCTGCCTGCATAATAACTCCCAGATCTGATGACTGTTAGATAAAGACTACCTAGGATTACATAATATGTTGAGGGTGAGATGTAATGCAGTTCTGCTATCAGCTTTTAGTAGTGTGTGGGACTTTGTGGGGGGTGTATAGCATGTGGCCCAAAATTAGCCCAGATGACAAAGCAATGCTCTTTTGAATTGAGGCAAATTTGTGATATTGGGCTATAGAAATAAAATTGACTTGACGACACGGTACATGGCACCAAGTTGCTTTGGTGTGTCGAGAGGACTACCTGGCATGTGTAGAGTCATCATGCTTCATGTTTCGTTTGTTGGTTTAATGACTTAACCAGCTAAAGAGTTATTGGCGGGTTGATGGACTTTAAAGACATGATGAAGTTCAATTGCATATACAATGTTGTCTTAGTTAAATGAGGAAGTATTTGTTGGGTTTTTATGGTAAATTTACTTTTCTTGTTACCGTATTTCAGGATCTCCGTACCCAACAGTTAATGCTCATCATACTGTCTTCCAGCATTTGATATCTGCCCATAAGAAGTCTGCTTTCATGTTGCTTTTCTTGCAAAAGGTTGCACAATGCTTCCAGGTTCTTTGTTAGGGTTTAAGGCCATCTTACAATAGCAGCTAGTCACTCATGCATTTCTAACATATTGCAGAATACATTAAGATGCAACTTAATAATTTATGGACTGAAATCTTGCAGATTTTATTGTTCTTTTGTCTAGCATGACAAGTTAACTGCCAGTCCTCCTAATGGGATTAGCTAGCTTCATGTTTTTGAATGAATTTATTAATCAGATGAACTAAAAGATCTATTGAGTTTAAACAGATGGTCGGAGCAACATCAGGAATACAAAAAAAGAAACCATGTCTGGATCAATATGGATTAAAGCCAACCAAACAATGGTAGATGGACAGTGTAGTTAGATTAAAGGGGCACACTGCTGCGCGGTAACTTGCCGCCTTTAGTCATTTTATTGAGGGGAAGCAGTTGCTGTGGTAACTGCCTGGTGGCTGGAACCACTTTTTAAAAACTTTTAAAACTATTTTCTGTCAATAACATCCCATTGCCTTTTTTAAATGACAATCAGTCAGACGGTTTGTGTGACCAGTATTGAAGGTGTGTTGTACTTTACACAGCAAGCACCAATGGGTGTTTTGAGTTCATGCAGTTGGACTGTTGATGCACTAACATGAGATCAACATGATGTCTCAATTTAACTTCTTACGTAAAGGCAATGCTGAATTCCAGTCTGCTGTAAATCACTGTAGCGCTATTGTAACTTCAGCGTGCCTGATGACTGAGAGCATTCATTTTAGAATTGGAGCCCCAGAACATATATCACCTGTGTATAATTGGCAGGTCTCTCCTTGTCAAGCTGCCCTCGCTCACTGTTTCATTCAGCCATTCTACCAACCCCATAATCAACAGCAGGAAGTCTTTGCGCGCCAATGCTCTGAAACATGTCAGGTCATCTGCTGCTTGTGACACGTCAGTGTTGTTTACCTTGCACCGTGTGTCATGATAACATGGATGACTTTGAAAATAGGCAGCTACTGTGTAAGCTAAATGTGCTGGAAGGATTGTAAAACGTCTTGCAGTGTAGTTGATATGTAAAGGTGATTTCTTATTGAAAACAAATTCACGTTGTTGGCTCAGATGTGATAGAACCATAACACGGAAATAAATACATGTACATTTGTCTAAAGTGAATATTGGTATATCTCTAAAACTAAAATCGTGCATGGCTCAGTTAATTCTGGTCTGCATGCATCCTATTCATCCCAAATGAATTTATGACACTGCTGCCAATGCATAGCAGGGATAAAATGCCAGAGGCATCCCCATTAGAGGACCTGGAACAGCGAGTGTTCTCTGAAGTATGTCAGATGAGCTTTGCTGCAGGTGGGAACTGGTTCATCTGGGGTCATATGGAGAATTCCTCAGTAGGGTAAACCTTCTGCCACGTATATGATCTGTGCTATCTTGGCGGCAAGGCTATGGACACAGACTTGACCTTGCCCAAAAGCACATTTGATGTGGCTCAGGGGTGGATTTCTTTTCTTCATGTTCCACTTAACTTTTTAGCCTGATGTTTACATTGGTTGTTACATTGCCATAACATGGCAGTACTGCTGTATATGGATTTAGGAAAATGGAAGTTGATTTCAACCCAAAGGCTGCTGAATCCATTTTGAATATAGTGCGTGCCACTATTTGTCACCCATACATGAGGTTACAGCCCTTATTGCTGCTTTGTCGAACGGTTTGAGGGGTTAATGAGAAGTAACATGCAAGCATAATTGCCTGTTGAGACTTGTGTGAAACAGATTGGTAAAAGAACCTGCCAGGTGCCTTAACAGAGCGTTGCCCACCACTTTGCTTTGCTGTCTGCCCCCACTTTTCCAAGCCGTGCATAGTATTGAGCTGCTGTGAAATGTTTGTGGGATGACTTCAGCTTTGTTTCCCACCCCCCCGTGGCAAGTAGTGTCCGTCTTCTACTTAAGCCAGGTCTTCTTCAAGCCATCCTGCTGGTGTTTGCTTGGCGGCAGTCAGATGTCTCACACTGAGTGTTTTTATATGAGCTGTTTTTGAACTGAAAACACCTGGACCCAGAGACTGAATTCCTCATTGTCTTACAGAGCAGCGAGTACAATTAAGACTGAGCGCGCATGTTCACATGTTGTCTGTGGATGGATGAGGCTTCATTCTTTCCATTCATTCTCAAAATGGCTGCATCTTCAGCTGACTAAATGAGGAATCAAGGTAAACATGGTGATAGGCCCATTATGCACAGTCTACACATTGTGTTTTAGTTAAGCCAAGACATTTAGGACATGATGTCCTTACATTCTCAGTTGGGAAATTTATAAGCTCATTGTTGCTTTCAACCATCACAGCCATATTTTTGAAAATGTATCATGCTATCATCACTTTGTTGCTAATTTGACAGTAGCAATAAATGATACTTCTAGGGGAAAAATGCTTGTATTACAATCTTGAATTTATCCCCAGTTAAAATAATAATTTTACCGTTACAACATTGGCGTTTAAAGCTAATATCAGCTGATACGACAACGGGCTAATATATTGCTGCATCTCTCTCTGTCTTTACACTTGATCGGCATGTGTTTGTTTGTTTATTTGTGATCCTGATTAGCTCCGGCAATGCAGCAGCTATTCCTCCTGAGGCATTGATTTTTGTTAGCGCTGATCCATCAGTGGCCATGAGATTGAATGAACCTGCTGTTTGCTGTGATGCTACTCCATTAGTGTTCTCGTGAATAAGCACATGCTCTTCCTGCAGATAAATAGCAGTGTCAGTAAATGGGCCTGGACCATGACAGCCTGAGTACTTTGGCCTGTGAGTCAAATTGACTTGCACACGTATGGCCTCGGTGTTAGCTAGAAATTGATGCGTGGTAGATATTTTGTAAATAATCCAAAAAGCTTTTAAACCTAGTTGCACGCCAAATGCCCCTCACTGGACAATAACAAAAGTCAGCTGACTAGCTGGTAAAGGGAGATGAGTAGGATTTATTGATTTATTTAATATTTCCAACAAATGAGTAATGTAAAATATTCTTATAAGAACTTATTAAACACATAATATTAAAGAAATCAAATTAAGCATCAACTAATATTTGATAACAGACTGAACAAAGTATTTATAGAAAATAATCATGCTTTTGGTCATCAAAGATGGGTAAAAAAAAAAAATCATACAATTTTAAAATGAAGACTGATTGCAAAATAAGACATGATGAGATCATAACACTGCCTTCATACACAATTTTATCTCCATTTTTTATAGAGCATAAATGTCAGGTCACTGAGTCCACTCAAGCTGAGATGTTAATAGACTGTTAAATGAATAATTAATGAACCACAACCACTCATGCTCAGACACAGCCGAGTTACGATC
>NC_045755.1:16403914-16404865 GCF_008692095.1 Etheostoma spectabile
CCCCCCCCCCCTCGTCGTTTTATACATCATGTTGAGCAGCATTTTGGTTCACTGTGCAGGAATCCTTTTTAGTGATTGATGACTGATTTAATCATAGTTTTATGTTTACTGTCCATCTAGAGTATCAACTGACATTGTGCAAAGTTGGTGCACATAGTGTGGGGCATCGGTTGCATGTTTTAAGCAGCTGACATTAACTATTGATCATTTTTGTCGTTAACTATCAAAGAACTTGTCAAAAACGTGCATCCATACCCTCTTGTGTCTTATGTAGGTTGTTTTGGAGGACAGTAAAACTGGATGCCTTAGTGCTGTGGATTTTCAGGCCCAGATTTAGGGAGGATTGGCCGTCTTTCCTTACTGAGGTAGTGATGGTAGGAGGGATCAGGGTGTTGGAGATTTCAGGCCAGAGAGGAACAGGAAGTGGCTGTTTATTTTTCTCATTTCCTCTTTGAGGCTCCACTAGTGAGCTTGCTTCTTCCAGTCCCTCTGCTTTTATTTGTGACACTACCCTAACATAGACACATGTACACACATGTAGGCATATAGCTATCTGCACTGCCTTGCCTAATGATTTACCTAAATCCAGCCAAGCGAATATGCATTCTCATTCTTTTTACATCTTTTATGTGTCGGGTTAAATAAATGGAGTTTGTTAAATTGACCAGTTTCTCATATGGAGATGCCTGAAGTCTGCATCAGTAGCCTAGCCTATATCATTGTTTTGAATTTCATAAATACATTTTCACTCCTTGTAGAAGTCTTGTTTTTGAAGGGCTGCACAACAGATCAAAATCAAGTTAAAAGATCACTATATTTACAAGTGCAATTTTCCAAATCAAACGTACAGGATTTTTGTCCCGTTTGTTTACATATGAGTAGTAAATAAAAATTGAAGGTGTAGATTGGATTGCATTCATCTTATATATATATATATATATATATATATAT
>NC_045755.1:16404875-16412862 GCF_008692095.1 Etheostoma spectabile
ATATATATATATATTTGTTTCTGTATTTATTGTTTATTCTTATTAATGTTCAAAATGTTAGTTTGTGTATGTATGCACCAATCACCAAGGCCAATTCCACATAGGGTAACTACTGTGGCAATGAACTCCTTTCTGATTTTAGTCCACTCAAAACTGTGGACTTGGTCTTTGCGTGACAGCGTACTAGCAATCCAGCATGCGTTGTGATGCAGTGTTACTGTGGTGATGATCCATATTTGTGCTGGTAATGGATATAAGTTGGTAGAATGCCTACAGGGCAGACGCTGGCACCCACACTATCCATTTAACCTCTTGGGCTCAGAGCTTGTTGGCATCAGCGGGGACAGTGCCAGAACGTTGGGGGCAGAGGAGAGGGGGGGTGCAGTATGTGGAGCATTCTTAATGCCTTTTCAGTAGACTGTAGTAGTCAGTGACTGCTGACTGAGATATCTACTGTCCTCTGTATAGTAGCCTCCACATAAGGGTTCTATTATATGGAAATTTCAATGGAGGTTGTATTCTGCCATCTCTCTGTTGCTATCTGACCTCTCTGCCTCTCCCCCCTGGTGCCCCCTCTCGCCTTTGGACCCCTCACATGGAAACTAATTTGGCTCTAAAGTGGGGCTATTGTTTTGGCTGCTGAGTGAAAGCCAAAGTGAAACATACAGTTACAATCTCGCCCGCTCCACTATGACCTCCCCCCCCCCCCCTCCTCAATCCTGGTCTTCTTTTCCATGGGAATCCCAGGCCATATATGGTCGTCCTCAGTAGCAGCCAGCAAGAGCACTGAAGTGTGTGGTGTGTGTGTGTGTGTGTGTGTGTGTGTGTTGTGTGTGTGTGTGTGTGTGTGTGTGTGTGTGTGTGTGTGTGTGTGTGTGTGTGTGTGTGTGTGTGTGTGTGTGTGTGTGTGTGTGTGTGTGTGTGTGTGTGTGTGTGTGTGTGTGTGTGTGTGTGTGTGTGTGTGTGTGTGTGGTGTGGGGTGTGTGTGTGTGTGTGTGTGTGTGTGTGTGTGGTGTGTTTGTGTGTGTGTGTGTGTGTGTGTGTTGTGTGTGGTGTGTGGGTGTGTGGTGTGTGTGTGTGTGTGTGTGTGGTGTGTGTGTGTGTGGGTGTGGTGTGGTGTGTGTGTGTGTGTGTGTGTGTGTGTGTGTGTGTGTGTGTTGTGTGTCCAACAGGCTCATCTAGTGGAGGGAACCAGCTGGTTGCCCTGCAGCGCTCAAACCTCCCCCTCTTACCCTCTGGCCTCATGAACCCTGCCAATAGCACAGGAGCTGTGACTCTTTGTCTCAGACAGACACCCCCCACACAGATGTATACCGTACAGACGAACATTCACACTAAAGACTCTTTCAAGTATAGTTTACTGATGCTCATGTCATCCTTTTTTATTTGTGTCTGGATTGTTTCTATTCCAGTTATAGTTGTATCCCCCCCTTTTTTTTTTTTTTTTTTTTTAACCACATCTCACATTGTCTGGGCTGATCTGTCATAACACAACACACCATGAAACACAGACACATAACGCACTCATAATTACATGCAGGGACGGTAAGAAGGAATTCCTTTTGTGGAAGTGGCTGCGCGCCTCTGAGCCAATGACGTAGCTCATGAGGAGTGGCCAAAGCGTTGATGCCTGAAACCCCTGGGCTAGGAGTATTACTTATCTGGGAATTTCTCCACTGGTATGCTAGTCCAAGGCCTTGCTGCTTACTGGTTAGGTGGGTGGAGATGGAAGTTCTACTACTAAAGGGAAAGGAGTAAAGTAAGAGAGAGGCCAGTTCTGAGCTCCAGAAGAAGCTGCTTTGTTGAAGCTGCTTTGTTGACAATGATGCTTTTATATTTTTTATATTTATATTTTATAATTAAAAATTATTAAGCTTTATTGTAAGCAAACCTTCTGAAAGCCAACAAGCCTCTTTTTCTCTCTCCATTTTGTACATTAAACGTTTGACTAACCTCACACCACAATACCTAGATAAAGTTTTGGCTTTCCTGACAGATGCTAGAGGTTTACACACACACACACACACACACACACACACACACACACACACACACACACACACACACACATTACACAAAGAAGAAAAGCAACAGATGATTGCACAAGGAGCTAAAAATTAGCAAGTGAAGTTTGTTTTGATTAGTGTGTAATCTGTTTAATATTTTTTTAATATTTAATATCTGTTCTTAGAGAGAATGGTAGTGACCTTCCCTTCTGCTCCACAAGGTTGTTGTTGTTGTTGTTGTTATTATTTTATTAATTTCTTTTAAAAGTCACCGAGTGCCTTATGGTTGTGTACAGTAGAATATAAGACATGTTTTCAGTTATTTCACACTTTTTTTGTTAAGTACATAATTCCATAGGTGTTCATTCATAGTTTTGATGCCTTCAGTGAGAATCCACAATGTAAATAGTCATGAAAATAAAGGAAATGCATTGAATGAGAAGGTGTGTCCAAACGTTTGTACTGTATATGCTTTGATCCCAGCCAAAGTCCTGATCACAATCAAAGTGACTTAAGCCTTTTGCTGTTATGGGGGTTTAAACAGCTGTTCACCCATCCCTGTGATTAATCTTTTGGTGTGTTGCTGTTGTAGTTTCACATTTAGTGACCGTAGCATAATTAACTAGAGATCTTTGTGGGGACTTTTCATTGGGACTATTTATTCAGTAGAAAGTTCAGTTGTACTTATGTTATGTTGTACTGTTGACAGTGAGGCCTGTGGATTATCTTTAGGAATCTGGACATTGTTTCCAAAAAGACATGTCTCTGTTGAGTTGAGAATGATCGTATTCAATGATTGAGCACAACAAACAAAATTCCATTCACCACCATTGGCAAATAAAGCCCAAACCTAAACTATGCTCAGGGCTAGACTCACACCATCTGGGAAAAGAAGGTAAAAGTGTTGGTTAAATGTATACTCAGGGCTTAACTCTTGCATTAACAACAATGCATAAACTCATGTAAAGATACGTCTGTTCGAGATGGCTTACTTTATGTCCCTGTACACTCCTTTTCTATAATACAGCTACACAAAGCACTAAGCACAGACTTGCAATTGTTTACAATAATGCTGTGAGTATGTTTTTGTGTGTCTGAAGAATTCATAGTGCTAGGTGCATGTTAGTCAGTCGGACAATGATCCCTATGTGTAAATGTATGACTGAATAAAGTAGAGAGCAGCATAATTGCTAAATCCTACCAATCAATGGTAAATCCTACCAAAAGCTTCATATGAAATACTTGGGAGATGTGGCCACTTTGGTGCAAGAGTCTAAAGTTGTTGATGTAATGCCTACATTATTTGTGGGATCATTTTTTAATATGGCCTCTTTACATAAAGTAGTCTAGATTGATTTGTGGCACACTTGATGGTTCTCATGACATTCCTTGCCTCACGGGCACACTGTTGCAAGCCAGGGGTATTATCATGGCTATGTGCCATTGTCATTGAATGCAGCACAATGGGCTCAGCTGGCTGCCAGTGCCACTGAGTTCTCCGCCACTCTCAGCAGTAAAATGTGCAGGGTGCTTGAGTAGGCCATCTGAGGGTGCTACCAAAGGAAGTCAAGGAGGGGAAGGGTCCTCAAGTGTCTCCTTGATGTGGCGTAGTGCTAAATTTAAGCTCGGAGCTCTCGCCACAATGGCCCAGAAGATAATAAACCTTCCTTTTTTATACACACACACAGAAGCTATACCCCTTCAGTATAGCATGAGGACGATTGTGCCTTTTTGTTTTTTAAATGTCTTGTCTGGGGTGCCAGACTTTGAAGTCTATTTGAAGGAAAGCATGAGGTGCACATTTCCAAAATGTTATTATTGTCTTCTGTTCTGATTGATTGAGCCACTTCAGTTGCTGTTAATATAGAATTAAGCTCACAACCTCCATTGGTGTGATGGAAACTGAAAGCATTGTTATAGTTTGAGAAGCTTGCTAAAGCGTTGTAGCTTTGACTTTTTCTAGATATTGCTAGATGCTAATAAATAATAAAAAAAAAAATGTAAATGTGTGTATGCAAAAGTAGTTTTTATTTTTATTTTAAAGAAGCCATAAAAGGGCATGATAATCTTACATTTAAAAGTCACGCCTGTAAGAGATTTAAAAAGAAAAGCAAGATGGCAACTCAAGATGCCCCTTTCAACATTATTTTTTTTTATGTGTGTTGTCTCACAGTGGTTTTCTTTTTGCACTGCCTTCAGGGGCTATCCGAGCAACCCGTGTGTGCTTTAAAATGAAGTCTTTTCTCTATTAATTTATGTTTTCTTACAAAAGCCTGACAGGGCCTGAACCCATGTTCTCTTTTTGGCTTTGTTGTCGTGGCAACAGACCGGCCTCCTTTCTTAGGTGCACGTCATGGGTGCATTTTTGTGCCCGCTCCGGGAATGGCTTAGCCCATCTTCTTTTGCGGCGCTAGTAGGGGACTAGGGCTTGAATTCCTTCATATTATTTCAGGATTAGACTAGTGCAAATGGATGGACACTGTATTGTATCTGTCCTAATCCTCTCCATATTATTCCCCGCTGGCTTGCCAGGTTTATTAAAATAATCTCTTGATAGTGCCTATAATCAGCCCCATACGAGTGGAGTTAATTGATGAGTGTGTGAAGTGAGGGATCTGTACATTGCTCTTCTTTATTTACTTTTCTGTTTTAGGATTTTTTTTGACCAATGCTAAATGCAACAACACATTTACATCATCAGTTATCATAATGCTTGCTTCACATTAACTCTGGCTGGCTAGGGACAGGTTTCTCTATCTTGGTCTTTCATGAAGTGCCACTGTAGGCCTGTTTTGTCTTGATAAATAAGAGGCTGACCGTCCAGTGACGTCGGGCTGATGTTTACTTTAATGTCCTCCCATCAGGATACACCAGCTCATAAACACAGACGACACATTTCGTGATTTAGACCTTTATGTTTGGAGGACTTGGAAAAGAACATGCTAGGAGCAGTTCTGTATTATGAAACAAGATGCTAAGTGGTCTGTCACAACCTCAAGTATCAAATGGGCTCTGTTGAAGCAGTACAGTAAATGCTGCTACGTTGTACAATATAAACTTTTAGATAGGCTGTGGTGTTATGTTTCCGCTTTTATAGCACTGTTAAACATGACCAGGTTTTTTTCTCTGTTAGGCTTGGCCGGACATTATATATAAACATCTCTTACATCCCTCAAGGAAAATGGTTCAATGATGCTTCATTTCTGTAGATTGTGGATTTTCTTTAGGTTGGATCTTTGATTCCCATTGACCCTGATTCAACGTCAATTCATTTCTAATTCGAGATTAGTGATCTTTTCTTGCTCCACGGCAAACCAGATCCCACAAAGCTTAATGGATAAACCAAACCGTTTGTCCGAACATTTAACTCTGTCAGCTAATCAAATGGAGCATCCTGTGTCCATTGATTAAGTTAGTATTTGATTTTTTTCCACCCTCTCTTTTACGTCAATTTCCCAGAAGCCTCAGTTTCCATTTGAGAGGCGCTTTTATAAGAAAATCTGGCAAGGACTCATCCTGTAGCCCTGTCTGGCAAACTGACAGGATACATGAAGTGATGTAAAATGTGCTCTGGCCACATAGTGTTCAGCAAGTCAATGTTTCTTCCTCTATCAGCGCAGCAACCTTGGCTTTTTCCGGTCTACTTTATCATACATGGACGTGTGGCGCAGACCGTTGTATCATCATCAATCCTGCAATACAGTGAATGTATCCTCACAATGGAAATTAAGAAATCAGCTCAAATTAGTGGTGCACCATATATTGGCTGCTGATATGATATTGGCTGTTATGGTCAATATTTACACATCGGTTTTGTTCCGATGTCAAAATACGGCCGATGTGTGTAGGCTTGTGAGTGTGGGAGAATTTAGATCTAAATCTGACCTGTCAAGGGCAGTAATGCACTTGACAAAGGCTACTGTTAACTGCCGAAATCCAAAATGATAAACAGAAGATGTGAGTGTGGCACCGGGGATGTTTGTTTTTGCACAAGCGCATAAATTTACAGGAGCCATGTTACATGCCCAGGAACTCCCTGGCTCGCATACAGGTAGGCCTGGCTATGTTTTTGGACAAATGCAAATTAAATTAAGCTCCAGCCAATTTTTACAGTAATCTTTCAAACTAACACCATTCGAGAGCTGCTAATTGAAAAAACCGAGCCGAATCGGTGCTAGCAAAATGGAGCTACTGCAGCTAATGCCCACAGCTCCCATTTAGCAAAAACGGCAATTATGGGGCCATAATATAAAGAGTGCATTTGTGCCTCTTTAATAGACACAAAATGCAATTTAAAATATCTGTGCAACACATATTTTCGCGGCAAAAGGCATGACACACAAAATAGGTAATTGAGCACTGTAGTGTTTCTGACCATATTAGTGACTATGTAACTACATGGAAACAGACCTAATTATGTTTGTTCCTTTTACAGTACAATAGTGTTATAGACGGCTAGCTGTAGTCTCGCGCTGCAGTTGCTCCATTTTGCTGGCTCGTTTGTTTTCTGTCAGCTCCATGTACAAGGGTGGATAGTGAACATCTCTTCTCCGCTGCTTCAAATGTTGTCAGTGAAAAGAGGAATAGGATCGGTACAGAGAGGGCTGAAATGCTCCTGTTCATTAAGCACAACATTCGTCTGCTTCCAAAGCTCAGGAAAGCCAAGGGTTAGCCCTAAACCCAAAGTACTTGGCAGTTACTCTAATTAGTTACTGTTAGTTACTTACAGTTCAGATGACAGCAAAAGCCAGTGTCTGCTCAGTCCAGTTTGTTCTGGCACCATTTTCACATTTAACCTTTTCAATACTTTTGGCTTTGGCCATTTAAGGCCCTCTACTGTACTTTAAAGTTTTAAACTGTTTTGAACTAAAAACAGTGTCTTGGTCTCAAGTGAATTAGATGTTTATTGACAATACTCAGGGTTGCCTTATTCATAGTGTGAATTTAGGACACACTTGTGTCCTTTTATACAATTTAATTTTATATGAATATTATATGAAGCAATATTAATATCGGCTATCAGTATCGGCCACTATTTTTTTCATCGGAGACGAGACGAGGTTTAGTACATTTACATTTACATTTAGCTGCGGTACAATGTGACGGCTATTGTATCTGTATCACTTTTGTATTCTAGTTTAGCATGCGTTTACGGTATTGTGCAGTTGTGATGACATTTTTTATTTTGTATTTTTTATCTTAAGTTTGATTACTTCATGTCTTTGTCCTAGTCTTCTTTTTTTTTTTTAACCGTGTAGTGCCTTCCATATTATTGCCTTCATGCTTTACAAGGCCTCCTCTCCTCTCCCCCTCTCAGACACACTGGCTAAACAGGTTTAAATGGCAACATGTCTGCTTGAGAGTGAGTCATAACATGTCTGAATGTTTAACTACGAGCGCGGCACAGGTCCTTTGTCATTCCAGAGCTGATTGTGATGTGTGAGACAGGATTCTGCTCTTAATTTTTCTTTATATAACTTCAATTATGCTAATGAACAGTCTCAGATCCCCCCTCCTCTACTCTTTCTTACTCACTCACTCTGCCTGCTGTCAGATATGATACACGTTGTCTTTGTATATGTTTATGAACCATGGAAGTTAATTTTTGCCAGAGTGTGCTATCCCACCATCAGCAGTCCATTTTTGAGGACACCACCATGCTCTGGAAATAAGAACGCCACGGCACTTTCTCTTAACTCTCTTCTTCTTTTACCCTGTCCCTCTGGCCACTACACTGTGCATACTCTTGATGCAGGCTGTCACTCTGGCACCTGTCAGCTACACACAATCACAGCCATTACGGGATTACCTTTGTTAGCCTCCAGTAGCTGCTGGGAGGAGCCACTGCAGTAATGTGACGCAATGAAGAGGGAGGTCACAGCCAGCACTGCGTTCGCCTTAAGGGGCTTGTTTCCATTCTTGGAGAAGGAGAAGACTTTGAAGAGATAAGTGTGGGGAGGACTTAGATAAGGGCATGGAGG
>NC_045755.1:16412872-16414495 GCF_008692095.1 Etheostoma spectabile
TTTTTTTTTTTTTTTTCAGTCCCATCCCAGCAGTCAAAAAGGAAAGAGCACAGTATACATGTACAAGGTACCTGATACTGTAACTCCATGCTGAGTGACTAAATGCTACATTTTACCTTGCATCACTTATGTTAAAAGTTGTACTTTAACACAATGCAAAGAATACAGCGGTATCAGACGGTCCGTCTGACAGCCAACATGCACATTCTTTCTGCATCTGCACAAAATAAATGACAGGTCAGAATTTTGTATTTATGATCCAAAACAAACAAACTGCGCAAAGAAAATGTTGAGTATAGACAAGCCTACAATTTAATAGTAAGTAATAAGAAAGTACGTATGTCTGATCTAAATAAAGTGTGACTTTGTTTTGCTTTGCATGTATGTCGTCATCTGCGTTCTTTCACTTGAGGCCGTTCTAAAAGAGATGGTTGAACAGCCAATCCCACCGCTCACTTTCACTTACTGCCTTGGTTTCCAATTCAACACAGTCAATCAGTTTGTTAGAATTTTGGGGTTTTCCCAATACTTTATTTGAACTACAGGCCCGACTTTGCTGACGTTACCAAATTGTGGACTTGGATGGGAAACACAAGCTGGCATGTGTTGGCACAGGATAGGCATCATTTGCACGTGATGGTGATGTTCAACTAACAAACCCTTGTGGGTGACATTTCACTAGTGATGATGAGAGCGGCAGACTGCAGCCTTGTCAAAGTAGTATCTTGCGTTGTCGTGTACACTACCCTGTAACAAAGTTCGATGAACCCTGTCTGTTAACAAGTTCATCTGCACCTGGAGGAATTGTGTGCCTGAGCTCCCACACACAACTTAACCATATCACACACACCGTCAGATAAGCTCAGTGAGGCCTCTTTAGCTCTGGCCATGTACGGTGCTGTAAACGGCCCAAATTTGGACAAGGATTCCAGCCAGATAGTCGTGTGCCCTAAACGTGAGGCCGCTGTGTGTTCATGTGTATCTGTTTCCCTTGGCAACGCGTTTGTTGTCATAGCAACCCCTGTAGCGAGAGCGAGACCGTCCAGGCACAGTGTTCACAGATGGGTGAGGGGGGGTTTTGATATTGCTAAATGGTAATTGTTGTGGATTTCAAGTGTTTATCTCTACTGGTTATTTACCACAACAGCTGTCAAACTGAATGTGTGATTCCACAGATCAGTTCATACCTGTTGAGCGTTTTGCTTAACCTGTTGGACAGCTGCAGAGATAGTGGAGAAGAAAGATTAGCTGAGATTTTTTTTCCACCTGAGGACTTTGTTTCTGACCGCTGCTCTGCAAGTCCTCTTGTTATGCGTCTTTGATTTCAGGTAACGTCTAAAGGCTGTTCTATGGTTCTGCGCAGCCTCCACACAGAGCTTTCGCCATAGCCTACCTAAGTGGCCTGATGTTTATACTTGTGCGCTTGTGTGTGCGTCGATAGTGCTCGTGTGTGCGTGTGCGGGGAGTGTGTGATTGAGCAAGGGAATCCAGAAAGACGTTACAAAACAATTTCCCTAACATTACTTATTTGTAGTTATTTATGAGTTCTCACTAAAATAATATGATAATTTGTTGTCACAACAGAACAGAGGAACATAAAAATATATTAAAGTTCTGATAAAT
>NC_045755.1:16414505-16416675 GCF_008692095.1 Etheostoma spectabile
GTATAAAAATACAAACTTAAGATATGAAACAGTCATTTGTGTATTAATTAAATGCAATGCACATTTATCCATTCAACAAGGTCTAGATCTTTGAAAAAAAATGTACTTGATCATGCACACCCAAATGACCAAAGCATGAAATTAGGATTAATTCTTTTTAAAAAAAATTTTGGGGGGGCTTTTCCCTTTTTTTTTATTATAGTGACAATGGATAAACATGAAAGGGGGAGAGAGATGAGGGGATGACACACAGCAAAGGGTCACAGGTCAGACTCAGACCCGGGCCGCTGCAGGACAAGGAGAGAGAAGGAAAAGAGACAGATCGACTGTGCTTTGTTGTTGCAAACATTCAGCTTTTAGACATACTCATGTGCAGTTCAGTGCTTTTGTTTTGTGTTTTAAAACTTTCTTGTGGCAGTGGTGGAGGCAGTGACGTTTCCTGTTAAATGTACAGGACTCACACCGCCTCAAAACACACTGGTAAGTCTACCTGCCAGTTACATGATTGGCCACCGCAGTGTGACGTGGGGTTGCGTTTCTCCAAATATTGAGTTGGTCTCAACTCTTTGTCGCAGTCCCACTGGGTGTTAGGGTTAGGGTTGGCGTGCGCACACACAACGGTGTATTTTTTATTTTATTTTTTACAGCGCACATGGGGGAGCTGGCCCCAGCCCCTCATGAAGTTGCGTGTATGACGGCGTCAACATTGCACTTGCTCTGAGAGGATATCGTTCTGCTAGTAGTAGTAGTAGTAGTAGTAGTAGCATGCTGCTGGTCTTGTGGTGGGATTAACTGTACTAATAAAACCATTGAAACAACGCGGCCACTCTGCTGTGAAAGCTCCCACCCAACATCATTTATCAGAGTCTGGCTGTTAGCCCTCTCCGCGGCAGTCTCCTCTGCTCCATATCTTTATAACGGAGCTAGCTAGCTAGCTAATTAGCTTTGAGTTCTCCTTGCCCGTATCCATTAACTGCATGTATGGACTCGAGCTTGAATAAAACCTTTCATTTTATTTAAATGGCTGTAAAAGCTTTAAACTACAACTCAGTGGTTTAAATGACAGAACTCAAAGTTGCTCACCCTGGTGCAAATTCTGTTTAATAATAAAGGTAAAACCATAACATCTCCCACTTCATCCATCAGACAATCTTAAATGAGCTCCTACTTGCAGCTGCTATTTATTTTTGTGGGTATCACTGTTTTTTCCACTGTGTCATCAGTCATATATGGTTTGGTTTGCTGTACTGGGGATTGTTAAACAACATTGTTGGTGTGAAGAAAATTAGACTGGTGCATGCTAAGCACCCACTTTGTTGTCTGTGCTTCTGATCTCCTGTGGTGACAGTCTCGGATGTGTCAATTTTGAAAGTTTAGTTTACAACCCAGTGTCTTGACTTCACTTTGAGTGTCTACCCTGGAATTGGGTACATTAGGCACATCTGTACCTTGTCCCTAGCACCAGAAAATAGCACATTTCCTAATAATTAGGATTGATTTAAAAAACAAACTGGGGGAAAAGTGATGGCAGAAAAAGCTGTTTTTATTTGCGCAACCATAGATTTGATCCGAGTGATCCGATAACAAGTGGACACCTCTAAGTACGTGTGCTCAGTGAGTGCCCACTTGTCTTCGGATCTCACCTCTGCACTCTACATGCAAATAAACGTGTAGCTGACATCATTTCCGTTTGCAAATACTGTGTGCGTGCTTGTTTGTGTGTACACATTTCAGTTGTTACGCTCACATATTTCAAATAGTTAAACGTTCAATGAATTGACCGTAATGACATTGAGCTGCATACATTCTGCCGACATAAGTATACGTCTACTGATCGACGCCGGGACCTGTGCAAGAGAGTCTCTGTTTTCAGCTCTGTATATTTGTAAGTTAGCTTCAAATTGAGTCTCTGTGGTTTGAAGTTTAGTTTCTATATCTGCTTTATTTCACATTTCATGTTTGCTTATTAGAGCCGGGTTAAAATACTGCTAGTCTACATCCATGTCGTTGTACTTCCAGGATTAATCGGGTGCCGCTGGAAATTTCGACGGATGTCTTTCATTTAGGCCGGATGTCCATTACCTTCCACTTTCTTTGCGTTGGCATTTTAAACCCCGGGGTATTTTAGAGGACTAGGGTTACCAGCTCCTCAGATCTCTGCAGGGTAAAT
>NC_045755.1:16416685-16417247 GCF_008692095.1 Etheostoma spectabile
CAGCTAGCTAGACTAGCTGTCCAATCTGAGTTTTCTGTTGCACGACTAAAACGACCTTTGAACATACACATGTTCCACCAAAACAAGTTTCTGTTCTGGAATGCTGTGTGGACTAGCCAGACCTTCCTCCGCGGCGCTGTGGAGGAAGGTCTGGCTATGTTACTGCTGAGTTGGGCTGGACAATATGCAGACAATCAAATATCACAAAGGTTTTAACCAAATACCTTGAATGATGTGCTTTCACAAAATATTTACACAATGAGATTTTTTATAAATTATCATCCATAATGTGGACATGACTAAGTGGGTAAAGGCAAATAATAATAATAAATCTGTTCTATTACATTACTGTAATGCAGCCTTTAAAATCCGGAAAAGAAAGCACTTATGTTCTATTAAGATATAATAGTTTCCTAAATCTAAGACAATCTCTAGTCTCAAATCACAATATCATTATATTGCTCTCCCCTACTGCTGAAGACCCAACATTTCCAAATTTTGCTGCTTCACAATAAAAGCCTTTTTAAATAACAATAACGGGGGACTTTTATTGTGAAAAATT
>NC_045755.1:16417257-16445996 GCF_008692095.1 Etheostoma spectabile
ATAAAACCGTTCCACCGTTGTACAGTCGCTGCTTAAACCCCCTGGGCTCGCCACTGACACAACGCTGCGGAGATGGTCGGGCAATGCGTGATTACTAAATGGCAACAGCAGCTGTTGCGATGTAAGAACAGGAATGTCTGTTGTAATATCCTACATGGTCGTGAATTCTGGGACCTTTTTATCAAACTAAAAATAGGGTTATTGTATCATGTGATCAATACTCCCTGGTTGCATTCCTACCTGTACTTAGACCTGTCCACAGATTTTAACACCAGGTAAAAGCGGGGCTACTGATTTACCAGCTGCACAGTGTAAGAAAAGAACATCCACTGTGCATTTGTGGTTATTTCAGTTGTTGATTTAACACAAGTAAAAACATTGTTTGTTTGATTCATCACAGTTAAAGTATTTGGCTACTGTGCCAAGGTAAAAGCAGTCATTGAAAGATTGAATTCTCTTACTTTTTGCATAAAGCAGCAGCATATCAACTCCATGCACCCCACTGACATGAGCTCACATGCATGTGCACACACGGCAGATTTCGTTTCTTACAGTGGCTTCCCTCTTTCTCTCTCTCTCTCTCTCTCTCTCTCAGGCATGTATAGATGACAATGTTGACATGGTGACTTTCCTGGTGGAGCATGGAGCCAGCATCAACCAGCCTGACAATGAGGGCTGGATCCCCCTCCATGCTGCAGCCTCCTGTGGATACCTAGACATAGCAGAGTAAGTATTGACAGGCCTGTTTATTCAGTTTCCAAGAAGCACTATTATCTTTTTCATCAGGTTTGATTTTTTCTTTTTTTTCTTGCTAACTCATCCTTACATCCTGTTTTGTATCTTGCTCATTGAACGAACTTTTATTTTTTTGCAACTGCAGCAATCCTCATTAGCTGGTACTATACAATTTCAGTTGGATTATCAAGCTCAAAGTGATATCGGGGGTGACGTGGCTAGGCTTCACTTTCCGGTCACGTCTCTGAGCCCCCCCATTAGTGACCTCTGTCTTTTACATTGGTGCTGGGAAGATTCTGTATTCAGTATGGCCTAGTGCTGTGCTATAATCCTAATTTTTAGCTCAATAAAATGGGATTTTGGTCCGGATAATTTCTTCTTTCACCTTTTGTCGGAAGGAAATTAACATTGTTTTGACTAATTTCCCTTGAATTCTCAACGACTACCAGTTGGCACAAGTTTACTGTATATATGCCCATGGTCATTTCAGCTTGCATGCCAGAATCAACTCATCAAAAACCATCACTTTCAGTAGCACACAGTTCTCGTCACATTTTGGTTGAAGCCACAGCCCATCTGATAGCGCAGGCACACATTGTTAGAGTGATGTAATCAAATATGGAGAGATCAGGCCACTATCTGGAATCGAGCTCTAGAATTGCACTATAGTTTTTTTCTTGCCCCCAGTCCTTTTCAGGTAAGAAGTATGCTCCTAGGGCACAGAACACAACACAGAGATGTTATCAGAGGATATTTAAACAGGCTAAAGGGGGCTGAAGGAGCTCAGTTGTACTCATTGTTCAGCACATTGGGAGTGTGCTGTGACCTGCTTTACTTCTGTGTTACATTACAGGAACCTGGCTAAAATATATCCACACTATTGATGTTTTTTTTTTGTTTTTTTTAAGTAACAAGTGCAACTGGATGCAGGAATATAAACGTGTGGCTTAAATGTCCACACAATTTTGAGATATTTTAGTGTTAACTTCTTAGACCCAGCAAGACTGTGTCCATTAGGCTTCATGGACGCAGCACTGGGCAAGTATTACAGAAATTTTGTTGTTGTCACATAATGAATGAAAAGGTCAAGTGGTTGGCCTGATATGCGGGACTAATGGAGACATAATGTCATAGAGAGAAACTACGTAACCTGAAGTGGGTGGTTAGCTCTCAGTAGGCCCATTTTAATCCCGGCATCCTCATTCAGTGACGGGAACTCCAAAGCATGACTGTATAAGCCTGTGTCACCACAGCCATCTAATGGCAGGGTTGGTTAAGAATCCCACAGTGGGACTCCAGACCACAAAGCCAAAAACCTAGTAAAGCTGACCCAAAATAGGCAGAATAGAAAGTCCAATGAAGAAGATATAAAACTTTGAAACTAACTGCAGTCAGTCAGTTGCCGTTTAGGGGGAAGTCATAAGCACTGAGCTCTTCTCAAGTGGTGTGTTGGCCTAATGAGAAGGGCCTGAGTCTTACTGCAGCTTTAATGGAAAGCAGCTGAAGTCACGATGTTGACTGGGTAGAAAGGTCTTGAATCTCTGCTGGGGGGAGTCAAAGGTCTATATAGGGTTAAATAGCTAATGCATATTTTGGTTGTTCCTAATGTTCGTAAAGTTTTATGGATTAACTTCCGGTCTGTAAAGGGTTACAAAGATTTCCAAGAAACTGTCTCTTTTTGTTATAGGGGGTACAACCTCTTGCTGGTGAGTGAGCTCCACTTAACACCTTGTGTCTTGTTTGAGGACCACCTAGTTGATGCTTAAGTCTTCCAGATGAATCTGCAAGCTCATGTTTAATTTTCTCTGGCAGATATGTCTGGCTCCCCCCTTACATTCAGACAGAGTTCCAGCTGGCCAGGCCCTGGGCGAACCAATACCAACCGTTTATGGGACAGGTTTAAGGTGATTACTGACGAGGAGTGTTACGCTTATCGAACGTAGTTACCAAACAAAACTGGCATATTGTGTCCACCCGGCTCACAAAACTCGGTGATGAAACATGCTTCGAACAGGGCAAGCATCACCTCATCTTGCATCTGTTGCCCAGAGCTACCTCTTTTCGTTGCTCTGATCAGTTGTAGATTCATTCAATTGCATCCACAGGCGTTTTGGTCTGCACCCGTTGATAACTCCCCTTGGAAATCGACAAATGAACTGAGAGCTTCCAGACCAATAGGACCTGCAGATTAGTCTGGTGATGCCAGGCATCTTATGTACTGTAAGACTAACTGGACGGTAGTGTAGTGTGAAACCCAGAGAGTCATCCATATGCCACACACCTGTCTGGATTTGGGCCACTCCACTCCTCTTTTTCTTAATCATTCAGGTGTGTCATGTTTACTCCGTTTGCACAGCCTGACCCTTTGCAACTTAAAAATACTGAGTGACTTAGGTTTTATTAGCATTTTTTTCTTTGTCATATAGTGTGTGTGTTGTAACGTCAGTGTGTGTGTTAAACGCCAGTAAGACTTGTGCATTAGGAGCATGTCCTTATTGCCACAGACAGTCTTTCTTTTCCATGTGGGTATTTTTTTCCCTCTCAATATTTGTATTTAAAGAATATTCACATTATTCATGTCTTTTTTAGCAGCAAGGAAGAAGTGGCAACGCAATATTGCAACAGATGAATGTAATACATTTATGTAATCCGTGTAATTGGTGAACGTATGTAATTTGGCCTCAATGTGTTACAAAGTTGTGACGAGCGAAACCGGAAATGCAGACTGTATTGTCAACCAATTCTGGCACTGAACCCAAAACATTACACAGCTCCTGTCCTTCAACTGTTTCCACATCAGTTCACAGAAGTGACAGTTGGCCTCTACCTCCTTTCCCTTTCACCCCTTCAGAGGCTAGAGTTTGACCAGAATCACACCACTTTGGAAAACTTTAGTAGAATGTTTATATAAATAACCTCCTTAGCTCAACCCAAAATGCGTGTGTGTGTTGTGTATTGTTGTTGCAGGTATCTCATCAGCCAGGGGGCCAGTGTAGGAGTTGTGAACAGTGAGGGTGAGACACCTCTGGACATTGCTGAAGAGGAGGCAATGGAGGAGCTCCTGCAGAATGAGATCAACAGACAAGGTACAGTATTAAAGACATCTTGAACTCCTAACGCCTGGTCTATTTTGGACTTGTGTGTCATCCTTCTCTCCCAACGTAAAAACACCTTCATAAAAATGTAAAAAAGTGTCTCATGTGAAGTTAACTACTAGTTATGCTGTAAGTCAGAAGGTTATGTATTAGGTTGAGGCATTTGGGCAAGATATGACCCCATGTGCATTCTGCTTTAATTAGTGGGTTATTTACAGTGCACAATAGACCTTACTGTAAACGCACTCAGAAGAGAAGGGAGAGCATCACAGCGCTCGGGAGCGCTTTAAAAACAAGTCCATACAGTCTGTTTAAAACTCACTGAAGAAAGTAATAGCGTTTTTGATGCAGTCGGCTCATAAAATGAAATGAGAATCAAAGTCATAAAAAAAAAAATTTGAACAGGGTGAATCAAGAAGGCAATTTTATAACAATTGTGCAGGCCTAAATCAAGCTTAATCATATTGAGAAACAGTCCTGATGTGCGGTAGGGTCCCTATGTGTATTTCAGATATGCAAGAGTATGTTGTCAAATAGAATCAGGGTTCTCATTCAGTGTCAGTCACCTGCTGTTTTTCACTCTCTTGCTTCAAAACTTACATAATATACAAAAGTGATCCAGCTGTGTTGTGAGCACTCATGTGATGATTCAAAACTGAAAAGTCGAGTCTTTCTATTTTAGGCCAGGGCATTCTTGAGATGATGAAAGGCCCTCCCCTATGGTGAGAGGCACCAGCACAGACGTGTTAACTGGCCCCGGGCCAGAGGGGTGCTCCTCAGCTTCCTAATAAAGGTTTGCTGGCTTGGCCTTCTCTGTGGCACCATTTGCCCTTTATTTTTTATTGTTTTTTATAATGAAGCGTTATATTCTCACATTTTACTGCACGTGTTTGCATGCAGAGAGAAATACTACATTTATAACCACTGTCATTGATAGTTTACAGTAAGTTGTGCAACGCAGGTCTTGCACAAGTAGCCGATCATGTAAGCCCCATTAAAAATGTGTATGATAAACTTGTTTAATATATGAATGTTTATTCCCTTTTTCTCACATAGACTATACAGCAATCAGAAAAACTTGAGAAAAGCATGAGTTTAAGTGAAGATTTTGACCGTTAAGCCCCCCCCCCCCGCACAATTTCATAATGAACTGAAAATCTTTACACTTCTCAAAGGGTAGCAGTCCACGCAGTCTGCCCAAGTTATTCAACTTGGCTGGTAAGGTGTGGCCGCTTGGTGCGGGAGGATTCCCTCTTCTCGCATTTCATCCGTGACGGTGCGCCACAGCCAGGTTGGCGGCTTCTTTCCGGGCGATGTAGGCTCACAGCTCCTTCTGTGAACTTATCAGCACCCCTGCTAACCCACCCAACTTGTCATGAAACACAGATCCCGTCTACCTTTACCATGCTTTTGTGGGTGTGACCTTTTTGCCATGTCATCACCAAACATATCTACAGACCACCAGTGGAGAACACTCCACACGCTCTTGTTAAATTAAAAAAAAAAGAAATGTTGATTACACTGACTGACTGCATTACAACTAATATCTCTAGCATCCTGAGGAAAAAAGGCTGTAAGCTGCCGAACGCTCAGTTCTTTGAGTCAAGGTCCAAGTGTTTAAAAGCACATGGCATCCAGTGATAATTACACCCAGGGCTGTTTACATGTTGCGCTCTTAGCCCGTGTTATATAACTGCAGTGAGACATGCACCCACCCGAACCTCAAGCATCCTGGCAAGCGGCAGCTGTCAGCTTTTATTTGCCAATGCCTGACAGATGTGCTGCCTTGTTCAGAGCATCCTCACGCTGCCTCCTCAAAGATCCATCACTAACAAAACCAAATGTGCATCTTCATTTACTATGCTCCTAAATATCACAGAGCCAAACTACTCAATACTTTATTTTATTTTTATTTTTTTTGTAATGTGGACAAAAGAGCCTTATTTATTCTTTAAAGCACACTTTCATAAAACAATTTTGAAATAAACTCCACTGAAGAGTGAATTTGCAACAGTCCTTGCCTCAGGGCAGCTGCAGACAATCCACAGTTCAGTTCTCTGTGTTGTGTGTAGCAGGCAGCATTATGCAACTAGCTGTTGTGTAACGCTTCTGTATGATTGTAATTTGGTTTTCTCCTATCACGGAGATAGCAGTCACGGGGTTAAACTTGTTAGCAAGTGGCCATGGTTTCCTCTTGGCGGGAACAGCCTCTACATTCTCTCCCTGACCCTGATTGGTTCAAGTGACCGGACAGCCCTGTCACCCTCCTACCCCCCTCCCTTCCATCAGCTGCCTCATGAGGGCTGCTGCGTGTCCTTGTATTGCACTAAAGGTGGACAATCTCACAAATGTTTCTAAATCACGCTCTGTCCCTGGTGCTGAGAGGACACGAGTGATTAAATAGTTTCCTCTCAGCTCAAAAGAATACTACTTTTTTTTTCGCCCCTTTTTTTCTTTTGACTTTTCTGAAAAACCAGTACCTATACTTCCCTCTGGGGATCCTGGTGCTTGCTTTAGGGTATTTTTCTGTACATGTTTCATTTTAACTTTACCAAACATACTGTAGGTATATTGTTAGCGAGGTGAAAGGAGAGACAAGTCCTTTTTTGGTCTACTGGATTGTCTCGTTATCTTCTCATGTGGAAGATGTGCTGCTCTCTTGTAAAAACTCAACTTTGAACCTCTGCCAACTCTCCCACTCAGCTCTTGTTCTGTAGTCCTACTTAGAGGCCATTAGGCTCCCTGCTTTTTATAGACCCAGTGTAGGCTACTTCCCAGGAGATCACAGGACTTTGGCCTACCTGGCCAGCTCCCAGTGCCTACATTAACTGAACTGGCCTCAGGACGTTTAGGTTAATTTCCTCCATAGAATACGTACACTGTGTTTTCTCTTGTAAGAAACTCCATCCCATTTCCAACTGAAGTTTGAATTATAGCATTTCTGTGGGTGTCCCACCTTTTTTAATTGTAAAAAACTAAATATTTTTAAAAATGCGTGTTTTAAAATGTACTTATTTTTAGAAATTGTAACACATCCAGGTGATGAAGGAATACGCCACAATAATGTTTAACATCAAACAAAACGTTTTTGTAAACGTCTCAGTCTGATACTGTGACTTATGTCTTTAATTTACATATGGATCACATCTCGCTTGTAATCTTATTATGGTGATAGAGTAATTGTTTCTAAAAGTTTCCAAAGTTGTGTTGACTGTTTCTGACTGTAACATTTTTAAATAAAATAAAAAATGCCAATATTTTGGTGTCCATTACTAAGTTACTGCTTCACTGACCAGCCAACCATAGTGAAGACAATCTCAGTCCCCAAGTCTCTTGGTTTGAAATGAAACTTGAAATCCAGTCAAAAATAAACTCAGACACTGAGTCATCTTCTCCTCATGTGGTTTCACTTTCTCAGACTTCAGCCCACTAATGAGCGACAAATCCAGTTTTAATCAAGCCTGAATATTACTGTTGCTTTGCTCAATTTAAGCCTGTGTTTGTGTGTTGGAAAGTGGATTGTCACTGATATTTAAGACTTGTAGGCCAATTATTAGAACTTTGAAAGAGCAAAAAAGGGTCCAGCTGGTGTCTTACCCTTTAATATCACTCACCGGCGATGCATGCGCGCTGCATTCCGGCAGCGCCAACGCTCTAGGTCGAGGGCGGAGCCGCAGGGCGTTGCACAGGCCGGGCAGGAAGCGGAGCGGCTAGAGCATCTAGGGAATTAACACCTTGTGCAGACTTCTGATTAGATATCCCATCAGTACTATTTACTATTTTATAGGGGTGGACAATCCAGAAATGTCACAATTTGATTCTGATTTTTAGGCTCATGATTCATTTCCATATCAATTCTCAACTATGTAGCCTATACTTTTATGATTGAGCCCAAATATCCAAGAAAAATGTCAATGAAAGTAAAGTAACACACTGGGCTTCTGGGACGCTCCTGGTGTGGTGATGGAACACAACCATGCCCCTGGTGGAATGGAGGCTTAAATGACTTTCATTTAAGCCTCCATTCCACCAGGGGCGGATGTGCCGTGTTCCGGTTTTAGAACTAAGTGTCCTCTTCTTGATGACAGACCTCCTTGTGCTCTTCTCCCGCTAGCAATGGCTTACCCTCTGTGTAAAGTTAGAATTTTCCAAATTTGTAGACACAGATTTCCTCTTTCATTGGTTTAAAAGTTTGAGGCAGTCTTAAAGATTTCTAGTGTCAGGAAATCAGTGATGATGTATCCTTGGGAGTAGAACAAAAACCTATAAGATCAGCTGAAGGGTTGACTCCTACCCCAGAGCACTTCTTGGATCCCTGTTTATGTAGTTCAACACAGTTAACACTCAGCTGATGAGTCAATGACTCATGCAGCTGTGCGTTTCAGATTTATATTGTGTTTGAACCAGGCGTCAGGAAGACAATATAGGCCTGTTTTCACTGCTGCACTGCATGCAGCTTATAGCTGAGTCATATTGACACACTTAACTGATTGAGGTCTGTGTTTTTGACAGAATATTGGCTTAAAAGTGTTGGCTAAAGCAGAAGAAGTGCCTTCTAGTGTTTCGAGAGGTTGCCAGAACAATGTCGTGTCTGTTTCCTCTGTAGAACCTTTAACACAATGGATTTCATAAATACAAGCACAGGGGTTCAATCTTGTGTAACTTCATAGCTATCGTTATTGTTTCATTATTGTAGCAGTTTAAATATGCACATATTTGTGTATTGAATTTTTTTCCCGTTTTCTTTGTAATCTATAGTCATCAACTATTGTAATGTATTCCAAACAGTCACGTACGTATTTTATCTAATCTAGATGTGAGAGAAATGGAACTCTTTAGAAATACCTTGGATGTGGAGTGTCTCGTTCCTCCATATTTTGTGTTCAGTGTTACAGCCAGCAGCTTGTTCCTAAGCAGCAGGTAATCCTGCAATGCCTCTCCTCTGTCCCTAACTAGGGGTGGACATCGAGGCAGCCCGGAAGGAGGAGGAGCGGGTCATGCTGAGGGACGCCCGGCAGTGGCTCAACAGCGGCCAGATCCAGGACAGCCGGCACACAAAGTCTGGAGGAACGGCACTCCATGTAGCTGCTGCGAAAGGATACGTCGAGGTTTTAAAGTAAGCTGTGGTCTTGATCTCAAAGGTAGAAAACTAAGACTGAACGTGATGCTTTTCTCTGTTGGGACAAAAATAAAAATGTAATGACCAATTGCTCGTTACGTAAAGCCTTTCCTGTTTGGTACATTACATAAATACTATTTATAGTCAAGACAGTGGCGAGGCCTAGCATTGTGTGTTTTCTTTGCTAATGCCAAACATATCTTTGTCTCTACATCTTGTCAATGCGTTGTTCCGACATTGTCTCTGTGGGCTGTTTAATACAGCTACACTGGCCTAGGAAAGGAGCTGCAGCCACCTGTCCATCTGGTCTGGGAAGTCAGCCAGCACAATCCACTGCCGTAGATAGCTCTAAGATCTCGGATGTTTAGCATGACTACAATATACAAGACATGGATCTAAATGTTTTCCCCATCATTACGCCCACATTTATTGGCTGACAAATTAGTTTAAAAAATTGCCAATCTCATTCTGCTCTCACTAAGGGATGACCCAGGATTTTTAAATGATGTGTTCATGTGTTTCGGGGATGGACTGTGAGACTGTATCTAATAAATCTGACCTGGGGTTAAAATGCTGACGCATTTCTAAAAGCTTGGACACTGTCAGCACCTTGAAAGATTAGTTTACACAATCAAATCCAGGAAAACGAAGAAAAAAAAGGAAAGATTTGCAAATTCTAACAATCTGTTTTTGTTTCCCCTCTCTCTCACACAACCCACTCCTTCATTGTGCAGGCTTTTAATCCAAACAGGGTATGATGTAAATATTAAAGACTATGATGGCTGGACTCCTCTACATGCGGCAGCACACTGGGGCAAAGAGGAGGCATGTAGGATACTGGTGGAGAATCAATGTGATATGGACCTCATTAACAAAATGGTGAGTATTTGAAGCTCTCATGAGTCCTCTTATTATGTGCTGTGCAATTCATATTTTAGATAACTTTTATTGCTTTTCCTCAGGGCCAGACAGCTCTGGATGTAGCAGACGAAGATGTTCTGGGATATTTAGAAGAACTACAAAAGAAACAAAATCTGGTAAGTCGTTGTGGCTGCTATTTTTTTTATAATGACTCATATCAGCACAACACAACTTTGTCAGCAGATACATTTGAATGAGTTCTGTAAAAATTTGTTAGAATCGCTGATTTTTTGTTTTGTTTTCTTTATTCCAGCTAATAGGTGACAAGGAAGAGGTTAAGAAATCTCCTTTGATTGTAACCACAACAACCACTGGGGATAACAACCAACCACTGAAACCAATCAAGAGGTAAATAGCAGAAACTGCCTACCAAATTCATTTTAGGATTATCAAGCCAACTGTATCACAGGCATAAATAAAAGTTTAAATATTATATTTGTATCTTTGACATTCTGCCTTGCAGTTCTCAATAATGTACAACACGTATCCTGTAGTTCTGTGCTAATTGTGTTGAATTTGTGTGTTGCAGCAAAGAAACGCTGCTTCTGGAGCCAGAAAAGAGCGCCCCGTGCATTGAGCCTTTAGAACCAGAGAAGGTGGATGAAGTAGAGGATGGCAAGAAGGACGAATCGAGCTGCTCTAGTGAGGAAGAGGACGACGAAGATTCAGAGTCAGAGACTGAAGCAGGTGTGTGTGTGTGTGTGTGTGTGTGTGTGTGTGTGTGTGTGTGTGTGTGTGTGTGTGTGTGTGTGTGTGTGTGTGTGTGTGTGTGTGTGTGTGTGTGTGTGTGTGTGTGTGTGTGTGTGTGTGTGTGTGTGTGTGTGTGTGTGTGTGTGTGTGTAAAGAATAAGCATTTACTGGTAGTCGGTTTAGTCGCATAGAATTTCATTCAGGCAGCTTTGTGTCTTTTTCTGGGTCAACAAATAAAATCTTTATTTGCTAGAAATGTATGTATATAAAACATGTTCCAAACTTGTTTTCATTCATTGTTGTTTGTTGACTCAAACAACTCTCACACCCTTTTTTTCCCCCTGTCCTTTTTGCCCCGTCCAGACAAGAGCAAGCCTTCAGCATCGGTGAGCAACAGCACGACGCCAGCCCCAACCAGCATCGCCGTGTCCCCTCCAAGTAGCCCAACCAACCAGGTGACAACCCCTACTTCACCGGTTAAGAAGGTGCGACCTGGTGGACAAGTATTTATAATCCTACCCTACGTGGAGAGCTGCCAAAGTACTGTCATTAAAAAAAAAAAAAAAAGATCCAATTAGCAGCTGATTGATTTGAAAAAGGGCTTGAAGGAAATGAAATGCTGCAGCGCACCCATCATGCAATCATGTCATTATTCTACCCTCAAACCACTTATGTAGTAACTGCACCTCCTCTGTCACAACAGCGTTGGTTTACTGAGACACGTTGGTACCTCGTTCTGTACACAAATCAGTGAAATTCTATTTAGTTTTCTCCCCCTTGAACACAAACCTAATTTCACAGCCGACTGAAGATACTAGAGGTTACATAAACGAGTACGCAGTTCATACTCCAGGCCTTCACAGAAATGGTTCTCTCTGGTTGTGATTTGTGCTCTTCATGTTGCGTTACAACGAGCGCACACAGCTAACAAATTGTCACCGAGGCCCTGAGAATGACATTTATGACTAATTATCAGGGGTGCTTAACAAACTGCCCAGTGGGGATGATTGATGGCCAGCTCTGGATGATGTTAACAGTTAACTACAAGACTTGTTAGGATACCAGGGGGCTGGAGCAGTGAGGTCGGTTTGGTTGTTGGGAATAAAACTAGAACTTGCATGGTAGTGTTTTCCCACTTTTGAGTCTGCTGCCCTCTGCTGATGAAATGAGGCTAAACATTTAACTAAAGTGAACCTGGGGACTTTTTCCAAGTAATGTCAGTTTGGTCCACTGGTTTAAACAAATGCTTTATGGGACATCCTGTTTAACTGTTTGAAAGGTATTTAAGTGTTTTTAGTGTTGCATACATTTAGAACCAAAGATTAAATCTTTAAATATAAGCTCTGACGCCTACTGCATTAGGTCTGTGTTATCAACATCAAACACTGCCAACAGACTACATTATCATTTTACACTCAAGAATGCAGCCTAAATAAGAGGGTACCTTTTACAGTGTTTTAGCTTGTTTTTAGTTGACGTCCTTCAATAAGTTGCCACCTATCCACGATTTTCTAAGATGTTTCCTTTTTTTTGGCTTCTTTTCTTGCAATGATCTCCATGTTCCAATTGTTCTTTGAAGCCTAGTGCTCACACGTCACAATGTCTTCTGTCTAACAAGAGTGAGCCAAACATTAACAATGTTCGTTGGATCTGTCACTTATTCCAACAGTAAACAATAATTGTAGTTCTCTTCCCCCTCCCGGTTTGGCAGTAAGCATTGTGTGGTGTGACTAGGCCTTAAAAAGATGTCCTTGCCATAAAGTGTGTTCCTTTTGCTGCTGCTTCTGTCTTATTCTGGCTTTTTCTCTGCCTCAACCTCCTCCCTGCCCTCCCTCCTTCTCTCTGCGTCTTGCTCATCCTCGGCTCTTGTCTTGGTTGGCTTTAGTTTGATTGTATTACTCCCCTCATGCCTGTGGCGGAGCCAGGCTGTCCTGCATTGTGGCGTCAAGGCTTGCGCAAAACTGGCATTTCTCTAGTGCCCAAAAAACCTATGGTGAGGCATTGATGTGCACCAGAGTTGTTCTCTCATCCCGCACCTTTGCACTGACAAAGTACTTAACACCCACCGCCCTAACCACCCTGGCTCGATCCAGGTGACGCCGATTGAACCTCCCGATCGCTGACTTTCACTCACCAACCCGACATGGTGTTGTTGTTTTTCTCCTTCACTTCAACAAATGCACTGTCTTGGTTGTGCTTTCCCTGTGTGTCTGTGTGGCTTCTGTGTTTTTTTTGGTTTTGTTTAGTTGCTCATGGCTATCTATGCATCTTTTTATGGTTTGTTTTAAAAATATATACGTGGCCAGACCTGAAAACTATCAACCAGACCTTAAAATCCCAAAGGGTTTAATTGCGCTACATAATCATCCTATTTTGAGAATAGCATTTACTCTGGATGGAATAACTTTTAGTCCAATAGTAGCAGTAGTGGATGTGATCTCTTAACTGGCATGCCCTTTCTTTAAACATTTTCCCTTAAATTGCAGCCCTTGGTGATTAATTAATTTAATTGTTTATAGGACCCCCTTGAAAATGAGAGGATTCCTCTCAAGGGTTCATTCTACTAATGAATACTTATTATTAAAAAAATTATATATTTACACTTCTAATCCAAACTGTTTTTGACCTGATTGACTTTTGTGCTACTTACCAAGATGACTAAAAATCTACATTTCCGTGGTTAACTTTGCACACTAAATCACCACCTTGCCCCCCCCTCCCCCCCCTCTCAGGCCATTCAATCTGTTGGAAAGGTCTCAACTAAAGTGGAGGAAGATAGGAAGGACGAGTCTCCAGCGTCGTGGCGGCTGGGTTTGAGGAAGACGGGCAGTTACGGGGCACTAGCGGAGATCACAGCCACCAAGGAAGCTCAGAGGGAGAAGGACACGACTGGGGTGATGCGCTCAGCGTCGAGCCCTCGCCTCTCCTCTTCTCTAGACAACAAAGACAAAGAGAAGGTGAACTATAGCATAGAATATCAAATGTAGCCATTCCCTCGTCCTTCTTTTAGCCTTTTATTGATTTACCATTTACCAGCTTTCTACAGCGTGTATGTATGTAAGTATGTATTTGAACAGAATACAATATTTACACTAGTTTTTATTGGTAAATAAAGTAAAAAATTAGTAGTGATATTTGTTGTAGTGGTATTTGACAAATCTTCCGTAAATGCTTACTAACGTGGGTCCTTTTTTTTTTGTTGCTCTGTCTACAGGAAAAGGATAAAGGAACTCGGCTTGCCTACGTCGCCCCCACCATCCCCAGGAGACTGCCCAGCACTTCAGACATTGACGAGAAGGAAAACAGGTGAAAGCGAGCAAAGTGGCTCTGTGCAAACATGCATTGGCATTAGCGGCACCTGCTGCCCACTGCTATGTGTTGCAGGCAAAAGGCCTGAATGCGCTGCCTGGTGTGTGTGGCCCTAAGAAACTGCCTTTTGTTAGGTTGTTGTGTTGTGCTGCAACGGATTTGGTAGACTTCAAACTGACTAAAAAAACGTTTTAGGTTTAATGGGGAAGACTTATCATTTTTACATACCCACGTCTAGTATCTATGTCAGTATTTGTTAGGAAAAGCCTGAGGTACTATTGTAGCTTGTGGTTTCCCAGGGACTCTACTGCTCTGATACGTAGTGGCTCATACACCCGGCGACGTTGGGATGACGACCTGAAGAACAGCGAAGGAAGCGCCTCCACCAACCGACCTCCCAGCTACCAGCGCAGGTTAGCCTCCGCTGCGAAACAATTCTCTGCCAAACTTCCATCCCTCATCTCATCATCAGATCTCTGCTCCATCTGATGTGTTTATCCATCATGAGGTTGACTTGCATAGCTTTGGAACTAAAAACCATGGTGTAGACACCATTGATAGTTGTTTATCAATCATCCACCGTACATTTCGCTTTGATTATGTCATCAGAGATATGTACGTACATGCTTCCATGCACAACAGCAGCTACTGAGAAAGTCATGCGAAATAGCACAACGCTTTTCTCTGTCACTGCTACGAGAGTCTGTTGCATGACTGTGCCTGTCCTGTCAGGTTGTTGTGCCACTGAGTTTGCAATGCATTATTCTGGCATTTTAACGAGCCTAAAAACCTGTCTGACTCCAAGATAAATCAAATTTCCAGAGTTGTTTGTGGCACAAAACCTAGACATGGACTTGCTGCATGCATGTCATGTGGGAAAAATACTGTCATAATAATTTATCTAATCTTATTTATTTAAAATCTCTATTCTTTAAATTACTATATTGTTTGTTTTTTTAGAACTATGTGTGTGTTGACAGGACGAGGTGATCACAATCATCAAAATTCTACAAAAACCTTAATTCATGGCTTCTGTATAACTTATGAACACAACTCTGTTATTGTTTTCACCTGTCCAGTCAGCAGCTAGCCCATATGACATTCATCATCAAATAGTCGGTCAAATCTTTGTAGTTTTAAACATGTATGTTTCTTGTACTATATGTGTGTCTGTGTGTCTGTGTCTCTCTCGCTGTCTGTCTGTCTCTCTCTGTGTCTGTCTGTGTCTCCACCGCTAACATGTCTCTGTTGCCCATCCGCCTGCAAACATGCCAGCACGTCCCACACACTAGCACTAGGGCGGAGCGGCAGCACGCGGGACGTGCCAGCCAAGTCTTCGTCCACCTCCAGCTTGGACCCTAACACCTGTAATACTAAACCCTGGCAGCCACCCACCTCCCACTACCAGTCTTACAGCATTTACCGCAGGTACACCAGCCTCCCCGGGGCACCGCTGTCTCTACCCCCACCTGTCCCCTCTGACTGTGTCCCTGCTCTGCTGCAGTGCCTCCCTTGTGTATTGTCTTCCTCCTGTACGATGTCTAGAAGAATATCAGAAGAGGTGGTTTCAACATTCAGAACTAGCATCTGTATAAAGCCGGATTGTGGTTGATCACTTTTTCCGAAGTATTTCAGTAAAGATTACAATGTTTTCCAAACCAACCCCTATAAATACAGTAACTTTTCATGCATCGACTAATACTGTGACAGCTCTGTACTTTCATCTTATTTGTACTGAAGCGGTACAATTATACATGTACTTTTTAAATCAATTGTCATTATTAGCACTAAAATTAAACTAACATAACTCTTAACCCTTCTGGTATAACCATTGGCTTTGTAAAATTAAATCACTGATCTATATGGTCGTCTCACAAAGGCAGTGAGAGCTACTTTTCTCAAATGAACAGTAATTCACAACATTTTCCTGTAGCGCGTTTCACTATCGATGTATCAAACCTATGTGTCATCGATTGACCTTTTTGTTCATAACACACGTAGAGCCGTCATAACTGACAGCGGAGGGTGGAGCCCGAAATGCGGCATCCAGACTGTCAAACAATGTTTCCAATTTCTGCAGTAGAAAAGACAATGTAGGCTCTGAAAGCATAATGGGGCGCCTGGGTAGCTCACCTGGTAGAGTTTGTGCCCACAAACAGAGGCTCAGTCCTCAAACGCAGCGACCGCAGCTTCGGTTCCAACCTGCGTCCCTTTGCTGCGTGTCATTCCCTCCTTTCTCTCTCCCCTTTCAAGTCTAAGCTATCCTATCAAAAATAAAGGCCTGAAAATGCCACACAACAACTTTAAACGATTGATCATGGCATATAACTGATTACCCAATTTTTTGGTGAATATGTTTCTGTCGACCGACTACTTGGTTAGTTGATTAATCAATACAGCTCTAGAGGAAACAGCATTCTTGTCATGAAGAATACAAAAGAAGAAAGGTGCAGTGTAAAAACAAAACTACACCCCACTTATCTTATACAAAAAACTTGATTTGCCCACTTATTTTGATCAAATATCAAATAACTACAGTTAATAATCAGAGCATCTAACTAACTGCAATCAACAAACCTGTATTTGTGTCCTATTCCGGCTCACTGGTGACTCTGATGTGTCTGTTTGACATTTTGTCCTTCAGCGGCTCTTTTGGCCGAAGACACGAGGACTTGAGTTCCTCGAGCACCTCCATCTCCACCCCCACGACCACCACCACCTCCTCATCTGTTACCTCGCCCACAGGCCATCGCGGCCTGCTCTCCAGCCTGGGCTCTTCCTCCACCCGCACTGGCTCCACCAGTCTAACCAGCAGGTACATGAACAGGACTGCCAGACCTGAAAATGAGATACCGGACATCTAGAATCCATAGCTTTTCCGCTTGGAGGGTTTATTTAACTTTTTCTGAAAGGTTGATACACCTTCCTGATATTTTATCCTTATTCTAAACCAAAGAGGCCCATAGAAATGGCATACATGCATATGAAATATACCTTATTGCAGGGGTTCTCAACTTGTTTCACCTTGTGACCCACGTTTCTCATGCTCTGTAAGTCACGACCCACTTTTAAAGAATCCAAACCAAGTAGATTTTTTTTTTTTTTTTTTAAAATAGCCTTTTGAGAGAAAACTGCCGTCACATTTTAAAAAACAAAAAAAAAAAAAAAAACATAAATACACATATTTACAATTTTGCTCAAATGGTGGTTACCATGGCTATGGCGCTAGACTACTGCAAGGCTCTGACACATGTCCAAAATCTGATGCGCATTAAATAATTTTTACTGCCCAGCTGTCCGCGACCCACCCAGACAAATCCATCAGTTGAGAATCACTGCCTTATAGTGTATTTTTTATGAGTATAGGAATGGCAAAGAATCTGACATTCAAAATGGCTGCCAGCAGACCTCTACAACCACACATTTTAGTTTTAAAATGAATCGATTTGAATTTTTGAATTGAAATCTGTCAGGTGACGCACATTTCTTAAAAAAAAAAAATGCTTGTGTGTAAACAGGTACTGGTCAGATGAGAGTGCTCAGAGGGAAAAGGAGAAGGAGAAGGAGTCTGCTGCGGTCATTCCCACTATGAACACTGGCTCCACCACGACCACCACATCGACCACTACCACCACCGCCATATCTACAACTACCACCACCACTGGCATTGTCACTGGCTCTGAAAGACGCAGGTAACTCAAACACATCCATACCTTTTTTTTTCCATCTACATTACTCATGTATGTCCTTTCATATGTAAGTATTACACAGCTTCATGTAATACTTGATTCTGATTGGTCGATTAAAGGATTCTACGGTCTGTTATTTACCGCTGCTATGAATAACCGACCGTTGCAGTGGACGCAGTTCTGATCATAGACTCTGAGCAACTATTTTCACAAACGATGAAATCAATCGTTAGTCAAATAAAATAGCATCATCACATACTGCCTCAGTGTTTGTGGCATGCCGGCTGCTCAGCAGCTGACAAAAACCTCTTCCCTCAATTCAGGACATTGCACACACCGGCTTCCTTTCCAGAGCAAAAAAAAACATTGTTCAAGACGTTTCTCACCCCAGACACCATCTCTTTGAGCTCCTGCCATCAGGGAGACGCTACAGGTCCATTAAAACATGAGCATCCAGACTATAAATCTACACCCATAACATCCCTGCACCCGTATTCACATTTCTCATGAGTGTTTTTTACAATCCATTTTATTGATCTGTACAACCTTATATCATTTTTTTATTACAGGGTTTCCGTGGGGTCTTAAAGTCTTAAAAAAAAAGTCTAAAATGTCACAATCAAAATTTTAGACCTTAACAAGTCTTAAATTCGCTGAAGTATTGTGTTCTAGATCTTAAATCATTTAGAATGGGTTCACGTAACGCTACCGCTGATGCTCAATGAAATACTTTTTTTTTTTACATAATATAATTCGCTCTAAATGAACAGAATGAACAGATAATTATTCCATTGTTTTGCTTTTATTCAATTTGAATACCTATTTTTTTATATTGCAAATTTAAAACTAAATTTGACTTGTTAAAAACTGCAGAGACCCTGTATTAACTGTACAATATGTTTATTATAGCAACTACCTGTCCTTTTTAAATGAGGAATGTTTCTTACGTTATATATGGATTGGTGCAATATAGTTCTATTTTAAGCGCCGCTGGGAGGGGAACTCCTAATTTTGTTTTCATTGTAATATAATGACAATAAAGGCTTCTTATCCTCTCTTGTAATGTTAAATTATTGATTTCTGGGATAAGTGGGATAATGTCGAGCGAGCGGGTCATTTTTGCCAATTGAAGGTTGCTGAGGGGTGTTGAATCGCCCCGTCTGGGTTTAATTTAAAATTATGACCCGCTTGCTCTACATTATCCCTTACTTGTAGTTCAGATTTTGTTTAGTTTAATTGCTATTTTGAACTTTCAGCATCCCATAACATTTCTTTGTCTTGGCATGAGTTGGGTAAAGAGGAGTACTTTAAAATTTGTATCTGGTTTTACTTACTGTATTTATTTACTGTATGTGTTTATGTATATCTATGAAAATTACAAGATCAGCTAGCTTGGGTATTGGAGCAAAACATTTATTGGAAGCAGCTTTAAGAAATATTAAGCTTCCATCTGTCAAACGGTAATCCGGATCCATTTGCTCTGTTTGAGAACAGGGTGTGTGTGCTCTTCTCTTTACACACAGTGTGGAGGGGAAGAGCTAGTTTGCCTGTGTCGGTCTGTGATAGAGGGGGCACGTGAGAGAGAGTTTCACATAGTTTTGTGTTTGAGTAGGGTCAAGTGGATGTCTTCCTGTTGCAGTGCTGAAATAAGCCACCTGTCATGGTGGGAGTAGGGCAGGGCTGTTTCAAAACCTAGACTTCTCCAGCAACGTTACCTTATAAGGAAGGTGGGCAGAAGCAACATGTTTTCCTCAAGGCCAAGGCTCCACGCTGCACTGAATGAGTTCATACGTCTGTGTGTCCAACAGAGGCACTCTGAGAGAAAGTGCTAGAATAGCTCGCTCTTATTTTCTGAACCGTGTTGCCTGTTGGGCCTGATACTCTAATAGTGAAGGGTTAAACGCAGAGATTGGAATCCTGTTTTAACACACTGTTGTTTTTTAAAGCTTTATCTTAAGAAACTCAACATTTTCCAGGAAGCTTAACATTCCTAACCTAGATGGCTGCTTCACATTCACACCCTTCCACAAATGGACACCTGGAGCTGTATAGTATGTCTGCAGTCTTATTGTTGGCCAGGGAAAGCTGCTGTCTACAACAGTCTGTCAGTTTTGGCCACCGCTCTACGATTAAAATCCTCTCTCTGCGGTATTTAGTTTGTGATGGGAGAGTGTTATTTTCTCACTTTCCAATCTAGTCCTTAAATGAAAGCAGCCGTCCTTCTGATCACAGCCCACCTCGTGCAAGCTTAAGGCACGATACTACCATACATGACGATGATAATTACTAGACATATTTAAGAAAGTAAAGTTTCCCCTGCAACAGTCATCTGATGCTTGACCTATGTATTTTTGTGCCCTTGTTTGTTTTTTCTTTCTCTCTCTCTCTCGCTCTCTCAGGTCCTACCTGACACCAGTGCGAGACGAGGAGTCAGAGTCCCAGAGGAAAGCTCGCTCCAGACAGGCTCGACAGTCGAGAAGGTCCACCCAGGTTCGTTAACCTTTATCAACTCTGATGTGTTGAGATTCCATTCATCCCTTCTTCCCACCAAACAAATCCCCATTTTTAATAAGCGCCAACACGTAATATGACAGACGCGCCCCACATCATGGTGACCTGTAGGTGCCCTCAGTTTACATTATAGCCATAGACTGTTTACGTACAGTACATTTTGTTATCCTGGTTGAAGCAGCACTTTTTGTGTACACAGGCAGAACTTACGGTCTAGGCCTGTACAGACACCTGATTATTTTATTATTTTACGAGTTGAAAAGAGTTTTGAAATGCATGACACCAAAAATGAAACCTCAGTTGTAAAGCACCAGTAAGACTTTTGACTGCAGAGCTAGTCATAATGTAAACAATAGGATTCTGGTTATAAAATAATAATGATAATAATATAAAAGATAAAAAAAAAAAAAAAGATTCAAGCAAAGAATTTAAATTCTAACGATAGTCTATCAATCTCTTCTTCCAGGGTGTGACTCTGACTGACCTGCAAGAGGCTGAAAAAACAATCGGCCGGAGTCGTCCCCCAAAGACCCGAGAGGAGGAGAAGGAGGAGAAAGAGAAGCAGGATAAGGAAAAGCAGCAGGAGGAGAAGAAGGAGGTGGAGATCAAGGAAGACGATTACCGATCGAAGTACCGCAGCTTCGAAGAGGTACAATTCTGCTCTGAGGTTTTGAGACCAAGACGGGTCACTGTCCCTTGTAATCTACACCTTGAATACTTGAATGTCCTCCTTCTCTCCCTCTTCTCTGCCAGCGCTACCGGCCCTCGTCTTCCTCCTCGACCTCCGCCATTTCCACAGTCAGCACTGGCTCCATCCCGTACTCTAGCACCGCATTGTCCTCCAGTTCCAGCTCCCTCAACAGGCCTAACAGTCTGACGGGGATCACCTCCTCGTATAGCCGTTCCTCCAGAGACACAGAAAAAGGTCAGTGCCGTCCCCATCCGAATACACTTCTACAGCACCTATATGGCCATTATAATTCTCCGAGACAGGATCTATTCATCACTTTATTTTTCATCATTTGACAATTGATTGATCAAAAACGATTGTCAATTTTTAAAAAAAGATAAAAAGATTCACAGTATGTAGATGTAGCTACTTTTCCCATGTGATAGCATACACGCCATTACAAAACAGAAAATCTGCAGTATCTGCAGAGCTTGAATTGCGATACGAATGTGAATTGATTTTTTTTTTCTTTTTTTTTTGCACACCCCTAGTCATAATCACAGATATTATTTTGTAAAACTTAGTCCCACCTTAGTGATTGTTGTGGCTAGCTTAACTATGATGACATTGAAACTGAAATAACTCAAATGCTATCCCCTCTGATATAAAGCCATATAGGCGCAGGATCTTGTCTCCACAGGTCCACAGTCACACGGGCAAACTGCCCGATGCTGACTAAAGGCATCCAGAAAGGGATTAGGTTACGTTGGAAATAACGTCCCTCCTCTTAACAAATAAATCCATGAAGCGTTCCCGGGAAAATAGAAGTTTTAAGTCTGTTCAACTGAAGGAAACACTGACCTCTTTGTTTACTCATGAGCACAACCTTTTTCTCGCCTTTATTTTCCAAATCGAGCGGCCCTACTGTCTTTTTGTGTGTGTGTGTGTGTGTGTGTGTGTGTGTGTGTGTGTGTGTGTGTGATGTTGGTGTGTGTGGGGGGTGTGTGTGTGTGTGTGTGTGTGTGTGTGTGTGTGTGTGTGTGTGTGTGTGTGTGTGTGTGTGTGTGTGTGTGTGTGTGTGTGTGTGTGTGTGTGTGTGTGTGTGTGTGTGTGTGTTGTGTGTGCCGCCTAAACTTGTCATTCTTCTCGATTGGACAGAAATGGACAAAAAGGAGGAGGAGAAGGAAGGAGAGGACAAGTCTCAGCCCCGCTCCATACGGGATCGCAGGCGGCCCCGTGAGAAGAGACGCTCCACTGGAGTCTCCTTCTGGCCCCAGGATGTAAGAGACTTGCACACACTGATAGGAGTTTGCTATCACTTCTTTCATCATCATAAGTATTCCTAGCACTCTTGATGAGGTGCAGCAGTTCATAACACTCGCACAACCCTGAGTGTTCCTCTTTGATCAGTTTGATGGTAACCCTTTATACTGCTTTTATCAATTCCAGGGTGATGAAAACGACCCTGACCAGCAGTCCGACTCGGAGGAGGGCAGCACCAAGGGAGAGCCACAGGTCATTCAACACACACACACACACACACACACACACGCACGACTTCCGTTTGATTCTTGCCCCTTCTGCATTTATTCTTTATCCTGGTCCTTCCAGTAGTCTTTGATGTTCACTACTCTGCCCTGTTCAGCTATGATTTCCTCCCCTCCCACCAACTGCCGCCTTTGAGTCCCCACCCCCAGTTTCCATCTTCTGGTGATTGTCTGGTTGCTGGGGTGACCTTGCAAACCAAAAGTTGTCTCAGCCATAGATCAGTGGGTTTTAAAAACATGCAGGCATACAAAGTAAAGGAAGTCTCGGTCACTGGGTCAAAGTACACACACAATGCAACGGCAGAGTGTTTTGAAGATGAAATTTGCAAGGAACAAAAACACTTTTCACCTCTCAGTTTATGCTTTTTGTGCATAGTCATACACACATACTGTAAGTCATTGTAATAAGTGTTAGGCAAAATGAACACGTAAAAAACGGATAAACCAGTCTTCCAGTCCCAAACTATAAATAATGTTTTGAATTCCATTACATGCACTCAAACTTCTCATGGAAGACATAGCATGAGGCAGAAATCTCAGTGTTGTGAAAATATTTCTGGCTGGATAAACATCCTGTTTCAATGGGAGTGTCTTTTGCAGCACAACATAGAGTGTAGACTTGAGTACAATCAGCAGGGATATGCACAGCTACCGCCCCCCCCCCCTTTCAGTAGAATAAGAGAACGGGTGGCGCAGCAACAGAGCACTAAATAAGAAACAAGCAAATATCTTTGCATGGATATTGGCGTGCAGGAAGTGCTCTTCCTTTCCTGCCCGGCACTCACAATTAAAAGCACCCAAAATGTTTAAAAAAAACAATATATATATATATATATACAGTATATGTCAGTCCTCCGCAGCGGCCCGGATTCAAGTCCGACTTGCGGCCCTTTTGATGCATGTCATCTCTCTCTCTCTCTCTCTCTCTCTCGCCTCCCCCCCCCCCCCCCCACAACACAACGCACAAACACACACACACACACCACACAAACACACTTCACGACGCGCACTCTCCCTCACCACACCAACCCACACCACCCACACACACACACACACACACACACACTTTTCTGTCTTCAGCTGTCCTATCCAATAAAGGCCAAAAAAGCCCCAAAACAAAATCTGTAAAGCAAAAAAATCCCCCTTTTAAGAAACACTTTGGTGAAGAATATGTTTAGCTGACTCTTAAAGAGTTAACATTGCAAATCCCCTGTGGCTTTACATCTCTATTTGTGCATTGAATGGCGCCAAGCTGGCTGTTTCTCTGATCAGTTGAACTGATCATTTTCCTTGAACAACTTCTTGACTCAGATTGTAGCGTTGTCCCTGTCCTCTGGTCACCGCAGCAGCTGATTGTAATTTTAAAATATCTGACTCCAACCCGACCTCCCTATCTAACGCCTGGCCCCATCCTCAGGGCCGCTGCTGTGGCACCGCACAATGCGCAGTAGGCCTGGAGACACAATACGCCTTGAAGCACTGTGTTCAGGGATAAGTTAGCATGTATTTGCAATCTGCCTACTACACACACACACACCCCTGCACTTTATACAAAGTAGTAAGGGCCAGGTGCAGATGCATGCAGGGGGAGGCTGTAGAATGTGGGGGTTTAGTTTAAAATGTCCCAATACATCCTTCTGCTCAGTTTTGTTTGTATAAGCTTACTACAATGCCCTCCTCACTATTTCCTCACCCTGTCCTCCAGTAGACACTGACTGATAACATTATTTTTTTCACCAGATGAAGAGCGTGTTTCTCTTAATCAACATTAACTCTTACTTTCATTTTTGCTTTCTTACAGAGTGACAGATTGTCCAGGTATGTTTCATCCCCCTTCTACATCATATTATAATGCTCTTTGTTATTGTCATTTTACACATTATATTATCTGTATTTCACCAACGATTTTAATTGAACGCCCGTTATTTCTGTTGTAGGAATGAGAGCAGCTCTTCATCCATAGATCGCATTGACACTCTTTGTAGCCGGGGCTATGGCGAGAGTCGGAGGACATACTCGAGCCGACTGGATAGGGACGACACCACTGACTATAAGAAGGTGTGTACTGTATGTTAAAAGCTGTTTACACTACTGCTTAAAGGGTAATTACTGTTACTGTTGTAACTACTTCAACCTGGACCTGAACCTATATTCCTATGATTTTGTGTCAAAATGACTAATGGGAATAACAATCTTTGACATTGGTCAATAGACAAAAAAACATAGGAAAATGGGTTCTAGGTTGAAAAAAAACGGTAGTTGCCCTTTAAGCTCATTTGGTGCCGAAGTTTAATTCAGAACACTGATGGAGTTTGACTCCCCTACACAAAAACACTATTTTTTAACATTAATGATATATTAGAGCTGGGCAAAATATCAATATCATGATATGAGAATACCCTACTATGGCATAAGTGTTGATATTTTCCTGGTTTTAAAGGTTGCATTACAGTAAAGTGATGTCACTTTCTGAACTTACCAGACTGTTGTAGCTGTTCTATTATTTGCCTTTACCCACTTAGTCATTATATCCACATTACTGATGATTATTTATCAAAAATCTCATTGTGTAAATATTTTGTGAAAGCACCAATAGTCAACACTACAATACCGTTGCGGTATTGATATCGAGGTATTTGCTCAAAAATATCAAACACACACAATGTATGATAGGATCTATTTATTAGGGTACGATACCAAGGAAAAGTTATGACCTGCATCAAAAAGTTTTTATGCCTCCACAACGGCCATGGCCATGGCCAGAGGCATTATTATTTTTTGTAAACACCATGGCTCAGGAAAGATTTTCAGTTTTGGCACAAATGTCCACTTGGACTCGAGGGTGAGGATTAGTTTTGGAGGTCAAAGGGTCATTGTGACCTAACAAAACACATTTTTGGCCATAACTCAAGAATGCCAATGCTAATTACAACGTTTCACACAAATATCTAATAAGATAAAATAATAAGTTGATGACATTTTATACCCAAAGGTTCAGCATCTCTTTTTTTGGCCACGATTCAAGACCCAAACTCATTAACTGAAGGGGAGATTGAGATCATATTTCACATTTGGTCGTATACTGAATTGGTGGCACTAATCTCGAAACTGTGGTGTTGTATAGACCTTCTGTGCTGCCAGGTTGAAAATGTGTGTGAAGCATCCACGGTTTGCTCCAAAATACCTCTTTTAAATTCCTTCAAAATCTTCACTGCATATATTATGAGTCAGGACAGACACAGATGTAAACTGCAACTTGGCTGATGGCGGAGGCAAACAACCCCAGGGGTAATTCTAGTTTGTTCATGCCACTGGTTGATATTGTACAAAGTCCTGAGTAGGCCCAAAAACAAATCATTGAGTGTAATTCATTCTTACCCTAATAATTCAACACACAATCCTCAAAAGTACAGGCAAACAGTAGAAAGTAATAGAACTAGCTTTCAAAGCCACAGTGACCGAGCTGAGAGAAGTTTAGGTTTCCTACCTATAAAATGAGGAATTTAATGCTTTGGTGGTTCTCCTTGTTGACCGGTGGATTATGTTTGTCCCTCCCTTCAGCTTTACGAGCAGATCTTAGCTGAGAACGAGAAGTTGAAGGCCCAGTTACGTGACACGGACCTGGAGCTGGCAGACTTGAAGCTACAATTAGAGAAGGCCACACAGGTACCCTGAGCTCACACTGCTTCTGCTGATCAGTGTTTATAAGACGATTTAGGATTCCTTATGACTGCTCACTTTCATTTTTCCTCATTGCAGAGGCAGGAACGCTATGCCGACCGATCACAGCTTGAGATGGAGAAAAGGGTAATGACAGAACTAGTTTAATAACCCAGCTCTAATACAAATGTCCTTCTTTGCTTAGTAACACCATGAACGTTACTGAAAAGATGTATAACTTCTGTCTCAAGTTTATCTCAAACACAAAAGTCCTCCTGTTATTTCTGATAACTCCTACCTGCTTTAAACATGTTGGTAACACTGCCAATGGGTTTATGTCTGAAGGTAACAAGCAGGCCCCAATATCATCTGGGTGGTGGTATGATCTTAACCTGACTTTTTGTATCAGTCTACTCTCTGCTGCTGGCTGTCGTGTCACACATGTAGTCGGGTTCAAAGGGACTTCCTCCCTCCTCGCCACCCAGAACACTGCCATCTTCTCTCGCACTTGTATTAGACCCTCAGAGGCAGCGTGTGGTCACCTCTTCTCAAGACTGCATATTTTGTTGTTTGTGTGTGTGTGGCTCTGCGTGTAAAGGTGTGTTTATCTTAATGTGTGTGCGGTAGAACAATCGGACTGTTAAATTGCTGTTGAAAGAACCGATGCATGTGTGTTTTCATGGTTTTTGCCAATCATTCAGTAATAATGCTTGCGTGTTCAGCTGCAGCTGCGTAGCCATGAAACCATAACCCCTCGATTTGTAAAACATTCATCCATTATTTTCAAGACCATTCTCCATTTGTCTTTACAATCTTTTAAATTACAAGAATGCCCTTTTTTCTGTTTAAAAAAGACATGACTTTTACCATGAGTCCTTTCATTAACTTAACATCCAAAACAACCTCTAAACATCTACATCCCCATTTTCATGACTTATTCTCTTTGGACATCCTTACGTATAAATGATGTTTACATCACCGAGTATGCAAGTTTGAACTGGCTATTGCTTCATTCACCTCACGAGTGTTTTTCAAGTGTGTGCTATCGCTACACTCGCACCATCTTCCACACCTTATTTTATGCAGTGTGTAGAGCCGGCACTACAGTGTGCTTTCTGTTAATTGTCTTAATGAGAAGTCCAGAGTTAACCTGCTTTCCTTCTGCCCCACAGGAAAGAAGAGCTCTAGAAAGGAAGATTTCTGAGATGGAGGAGGAACTTAAGGTACCGCCACACGCCGTCACACACACATGCATTACATTTTCTGTTTGTGTACCGTAGAAGATTTCCATTAATGGAGTCAAGATTGCAGCTAGTGTATAGATGGTACTTGTGAGTTCCAACGTAGTGCTAACAGCTGTCACTTCAGTCTCCGTGTCTCTTTTATATATAGCTCACTCACTTTTTGGGGGATTTAATAGGAGTGGTTAGTCATTTCAAATTTCATGATTCTTAAAAGTTAATTCAGAATTATTACACCTTGGATGTCATTTTCATGGATTTGGCCGTTACTTCAATGGGAGGATCTGGCAACAGGAGCAGTCAGACAATCAAACAGGTGGTGAACAAATCAACAGATCATTCAAATCGACTTTATTTGGCAGTAAAACCAAAACTACTTACCAGATCTCAGCAATCAACATCTGAAGTACAATTGTATTATTACAACAGGAATGATAGGCTAAACTACAAAACCAGAATACACCATACAAACACGGTACTACTTGTAACTTGGTTATTGCGGTTGATACCTGAATATAAGACAACTCTGCCGTACGAATGACTCCAGTTGAAAAAGTAACCCTGAGGCAATCCTCATCTGCTTTTTTTTCTTGTAAAAGTAAAGCATAACATACTTTTAATACTTTAAAATACTTTTTAGAATGCACATAAATCATACATTTGTGTCGCTTGTCTATCGGTCTCGTTCTAGCACACTCTCCTGTCAGGCTGTTGAATCGGTTAGAATCATTTTTTTCCTGGCTCATGACCTGAGGATTCTTAGCTGAGAAATAATTTTTCGGTTTGTCTCTGCATTAAAGGCGCTTTCGACTCTTTCTCTATCTTTCCTTCATGGCAGCTTACACAAACTGTCAGAAAACTCCTCGAGGGTCAAACACACTTCTTGGGCTGACTTACTCTAAAAGACTATAGACTTCAAGAAAGTCACTGAAATAGCAACATTATAGCTACAAAGTAAAACTGAATATCTAATGTATGAGTCCTCAAGTGTAATACAACCTCCAGTCTTGCAAATGCGACTTTCAGAACTATTTTTATACTCTCCCCAATACGGTATGCTACCTCTGTCCTCATGTTAGACTCCTAAATGTGCATCTCTTATTCTGGTCAGTGCACCTCTCGGGTCAGCTGTTGTAATCTATGTGGACATCTTTTATCGACACGGCCAATTAAATGTTCTTTTTCTTGAAAACTGATTTTAGGAGGAGAGGGGGGAAAAAATCTATTAAATTCTAGTAAGCGAGTGTTGTTCCCATCTGTGTGATAAAGAAGTGTGTTTATTTTTAGGCAGCTGGCTGATCTTATCAGTGTCACTTTTCCATTCTATCTACAAGCATCATGCTGAACCCGGAAAGCTCTTAATCATTCTTCAGTTTCCAAAATCTGTCCCATCTTCTAACAATCTTCCTTTTCTGTTTTCCCTTTCTCTTTCTCTCGGCCCCTCTTCTCTATTCATTTATATTGTCCTGTCTTTCATTACACCTTTCTCTCCTAATTTGTTTCTTTTCCTCTTCTGCCGGCCTTTCACGCTGTCCTTCTGTCCTCTCTACCC
>NC_045755.1:16446006-16447638 GCF_008692095.1 Etheostoma spectabile
CCTGTTTTGTGGTTGTTTTCCCCCCCTGCAGAACCTCCCCGAGGTAAAGCAGGTTCAGGCCCTGCGGCAGGTTAAGGAGCGGCTGCAGGCAGAGAACCGGGCCCTGTCCCGCGTGTTGGCAAAGCTCTCGCAGTCCGCCTGCAGCCAGCTGCCCGCCGTCGACCTCTAAGCCACGTCCGTCTGTCCACCGCCATGTCCACCTACTCCTCCTCTCCTTCTTCTACCTCACCTTCCCCCTTCCCAACCCCATTCTTCTCATGCTTCATTCGTGCTCTGCCCGCACCCATAGACAGGCAGGTGTCCAGCCGCCCAACCATGACTGGTTTTGTAAACTCCCCTTTTCGCCCCCCTCTGCCTCCCCAGAGCTTTTGGTTTTCAGATTGGGGAGGGTGTCTTTTTTTTCTTCTTCTTACAACAGGACACTCTACTTTTACAGTACACAACTGGAAGGCAATTTCAACACATTGCAACTTAGGAACACATCCCAAAAATGTCAAACTATGTTTATAATGGGTGGAGAAAATGCTCTGTTGAGACATTTAATGGGTGGCAGATGTCTAAATTGACTCCCAAAGTAAAAATGATTAACACATCAAGTACTGTAAAGGAAAGTGTCCCCTTTGTAGTTTCTAGTTATGATGCTTCCGTCAGAGGGAGCTCAGTTGTTCAGTTTGGCTTGTTCTGGCTCCTTTGCATGAAGTGGCTTCCTTTTTTGGCATCAGTCTTTTTGGCCCGAATCTTCAGAGACTGAAACCTTTCCTTTCCCCCTCTTGACTCCCCAAATTAGAATTTGACAGATGACTTCAACGAATATTAAAGGTCCCATATTGTAAAAAGGGAAATTTCCATAATTTTTTTCTATCATAAAGCAGGCCACGGTGCTATATAAATGATATGAAAGTATCAAAACGCTCAATCCAGCCCGTATTTAGAAACTGTGCCGTTAACTGAGCCGTCAGGACTTATGTACAGATAGATAGATAGATAGATAGATAGATATGCCGTTAGTAATTCCCCGGCTTCCATGACGGTGCAGACTCTCCATGAGCGTGGATGCAGAAGACCTGGAAAAGCTGACCAATCAGAGCAGACTGGGCTTTCTGGGGAAGGGGGCTCAAAGAGACCGGTGCTACAACAGAGCATTTCAGACAATGAACATATTCAGACAGTATGAGAAAAACGTTTTTTTTTTTTTTCTCAACATCAAAGCATGTAAACATGTTCTAGTATTAATCCAAAATATGAGCATGAATCTGAAAATGAGCTTGATATGGGACCTTTAAAATCGGCTGCATGAGCCAAGAGCAGTGGTTAGCATTGTGTCTGATCAATATCAAGTAAAAAGCAACTTGCTATATTTCAGAACATTCTCGAATATTCTATCAAGCAGTTGATCGTCATCTGTAATCAGTAAATTAGTTTGTTTTGTTGTGGACTGAAATTTCTTGTTGGAGTGTCAGTGTTTTCTACTTAAAGTTTTCACCACCACAGCATCTGTACATTTTATTTATTAAAAAAAGAGTCAAACACAGTATGATCTGTAATCGAGTGGAGTTAAAAACATGCCGCTACCCAAATTGGTGCATTTTCAGTATCCATTCTGTTTACGGTGTCATGCTGCAACCTGGCAAA
>NC_045755.1:16447648-16468122 GCF_008692095.1 Etheostoma spectabile
CAAATCAGACATGTTCATTTATGCCAGAAACAGATACAGTCTATGCAAAACCCCTATCATAGCTCACAGCAAACCTCCAAAAATAGGTTGTTGGAGCAGTACCTTGGATATTATGGAACCCGGCAGGTGTCATGAGGGGGGGAATACATTCGGCTATTGAATAATTTAAGTCATACCCCATAATTAATTACACAAATGAACAGAACATTAAACAGTCATGTTCATCTTGTTAATATGCACTCACTTATCTTGCTATATGTCCTAATGTTGTGTAACATGTTAAATCTTAAGTATATCCAAGGTTCTCTATCCAAGGCAAGATATTTTTTAACATATAGCACATTTCAGCAACAGGACAATTCAAAGTGCTTTACACAACACATCAAAAACATTGCGACAAAGTGCAAAAGAAACGCACTACCAAAGGACATTTAAATACAACCAAAAACAGGAATTCAGGCATCAAAGAGGCAAGATAATAGAAAGTGAAAACAAGCTTAAATAGAGTAAGACAGGAATAAAATACAAAAATGAAAGTTACAGTGCACCGTAAGAATTGAATAATTATTTAATAAAAGGCAGTGGGTCATTTTAGATTAGCTCATCCATCTTTTACGATCCCTTTCTATTGTTGCACTGAGGCTACACTGTTTTTTGTGTGTGTGTGTGTGTGTGTGTGGGGGGGTGTGTGTGTGTGTGTGTGTGTGTGTGTGGGTGTGTGTGTGTGTGTGTGTGTGTGTGTGTGTGTGTGGTGTGTGTGTGTGTGTGTGTGTGTGTGTGTGTGTGTGTGTGTGTGTGTGTGTGTGTGTGTGGTGTGTGTGTGTGTGTGGTGTGTGGCTGAAACAACATCCAATGTAGTCTCACAGCTGTACAGTTGAGGGGAACTGTATTAAATAACATATATATCTATAATGGCATTTATTCAATATTTCTAGGCAACTCCATACCAAAAAACAGCTGCTGTCCCTCTGCTGAACTCTTACCTGTAACTTTTAAAGTGCTGCTATTACTGTAACTTGACAGTATTTTCAAGAGCATTGTTTCCTCATTTGTAATAAAACTTAAAAGTAAAAAAAAAAAAAAAAACATAAATCAGTTGCTCCTGACACCTGCTGGGCTCTGTAGGATGTAGAATACCATACAGTGGTCAATTTTGTATGCACCAGATCAAATTAAAAAAAAATTATTATAAATTATTTTGTCTCTGCTGTGTAGACTGTATATATTTGTGTGGCTGCCGGTGAGCAGCTGTTGAGTTTCTGCATGGCTTTCTCCGGACCTTTGGCCTGTGGTGTGCCCGCTGTTACTTCTCTCTCTCTCTCTCTCTTTTGACTTGAACGAGGAAGTGATTTTATTTATTTTTAAATAATTTATTTTAAGGAGAACACAAAACATGAGAGGTGCTGTGTGACTCTAAGATTGCTTACACAGGCTGCAATTAACAGTTTGTAAAACTGGCCTGACTGGTTTAACAGGTGTACTTTAACAGTGTATCTGTCAAGACGTGTCTAAGCCTTCTCTCTCTCTCTCTCTCTCTCTGTCTCTCCCTCCATCCCTGTTTTCCTTTTTTTTTTTATTCCCTCTTCAGATGCTCCCAGACTTGAAAGCAGACAACCAGAGACTAAAGGACGAGAACGGAGCACTCATTCGAGTCATTAGCAAGCTTTCCAAGTAGAACAGAACACCACCACCACCACCCCCCCACGCCCCATCTTCTGCACCCCGTAGTCCCCCATGGCAGTGACTAATGGAATTGCACATTTAGATATTAATTGCAACAGACATCAGAGACAAGACTCCTTTTTTTTTTTTTTTTTTTTTTTTTTTTTTAAGATCTCTCCTCCCAGCTCTTTATCTCCCTGTTTGCTCCCCACCCCACTGCAGCACCATCCATCCATCCTCCATCTATCCATCCTCTACCCCTGCACCTCCGCCTCAACTATTATCCACTTAATTGTGGGGTTGCTGATGGAACCACTTGAGTTTACAGAGCAAAAGGAAGAAAGGGTCGTGTGATCAGCATGTAAAAGCATTGTGGGCGGGGAAAGCCTGAAAACTATTTAACCAATAAGCCTTAGTTGTACATAAAGAGAAAGGAAGAAAAAAATCTCTCTCTCGCTCTCTCACTCTCACTGAAGAACCGATATTATCCAACACCTGATTTTATTTGTGCCACAATCTCTCTGATGTATTTTTCTTTTCTTTTTTGTTTCCTCTCCCCGTGTTAGTGTTGTGTGCTGTGCCGTTTCCTCTCTCCCTTTTTTTTTTTTTTAAACCCCTCAAAGTGCCACTTCTGCTCTATATCAGCTCCTCGTGGCCCCTAATTTCTCCACACAGATCTCCACTGCACGCACACTTGCCGCTCTTCCCTCATTTTTTGTTACCTCTGTGTGTCTTCCTCCAAGAGGGAAACTTTTGAATTCTCGCTTTAGCGAAACGAGGCAGACCTGGTGGAATTTAAGCTTTCACTGTATGTGCAATATGCATTTCTTTTTTTATGCTTTAATGACGAGTCCATCACAAGTAGGATTTTTCGCTCGTCCACCGCTTCCATCGCTCACCTTCCTCCTCTTTTTGTTTTGTTTTGTTTTAAGTTTGTAGTGTAGTCAGTTTATACTATTTCTCACTTTGTTTTAGCAGGTACTGAGTGATGCTGTATATACCTGTATGTATTTGTTTGAGACCAGCACATGGCATGCATTTATGGTTCCCGTCTGTTACAATTAAAAGTATACAAATTCCAGAGGACAAAAAGGTGTGTTTTTAATTTTTTTTCTTTTCTTTTATAGTCTGAAGACATTGAATACAATACAGTAGAGCCTTTCTCTTACAGTGGACGGCTGGCAGTGTTCAGTGCTTCCCTTTTTTTTTTTCAGTTTAAAGTAAGTGTTCACATAATTGTGAAATTTAAAAAAATAAATAAATAATAATAATCGCTTCACTACATTTCACTTTCATTGTATTCAGTATCTTGGAAGAGTGCTGTTAATTTTGTCCATTTTTTTTTCTTTTCTTTTTTTTTTTTTTAAAGCTGTAGTATTATAGCAAAGGTGTTGTCACTAAAAAGAATATCTTAGGTATCTCTAACCCAGTCCTTTTTACAATGTCTACATGCACTGTCAATGCCATGTGAGGAGTCTTGATGTCAGGTTAAAGCAAAATCGCCACCATCAAATATTCCATGCATCTGAACATTTTATGCATTTCAGTGGCCTTTTTAAGGATATTTTAGTAACCAGTATAAAACCCAAATAGAAAAAGGAAAAAAAGGTCACTGCAGATGGACTGATGTCCATCTACTATGGTTTAGACTTTTTTTTTTTTTGGATTTTTCTTTATTTTATTTCATTCCCGTCATCTTGTAAAATAGGTGTGTGGCTTAATACATGCAAGCTGTGCTGTGACTACCAACCACTGAAGAGTTCATTAAAAATAAACTTGTACATTGTAAAGTCCCCACGTCTGATTATTTAAATGGTTTTCTATAATCCTGTCTCCACTGATTTCATTTGATTGATATAAATTGCTCTCAAAGTGGTTCACATTTCTGAAGAAAGGAACACTTAGTGCTGAGATATCCTGTGTTTTGGGAGTGTTTTAGAATCGGTTTGTTAGTCTCCTCTTATTGTTTTGGATTGTTCTTGGGTGGTTAAAAGGTGCCATTCAGATTTTAATTATCCCTTTTTACAATTTTATGAGTTTATTTAGGATTTTCTAATCTCATTTAAATGAGTTTTGTAACAATTGTCATATTTTATAGCATCTTGTCTTGTGATTTACAGTTGTGTTCGAAATAATAGCAGTGCCTCAACAGCAGCAAGAAAATCATTGGTTTATTAACATTTCAAACTCTATACCAAGATAAGTTTCTGGGGGGTAAAATAAAGGTATAGAAAACCACAAACCCAACAGGACAGCCATGCATACTTGGATTCTGTGAAATTGAATGATTAACTGAAAAGGGTGTGTTCAAAAAAATAGCAAGTGGTGAGTTCAATAGAGAGGGCATCAATTAGGGAGGGTTATCTGGGAAAAAAAAAGGGTGTTAACAGGTGATCCGTATTTAAGGATCAAGACAACTGGCAGGCTGCTGTGCATTTCTCCTGAAAAAACAATGAAAATGGGTCGTTCAAGACACTGTTCTGAAGATGAGCGTTTCTCCTTAAAAAAATTGATTAAAGAAGGGAAACATACAAGAGGTGCAGAAAATCATTGGCTGTTCAGCTAAATATCTCAAATGCCTGAATGGGAGCACAAACTGAAAAACGAGGAAGAAAAAGAAAGACAAACCTCGCTGGACAGAAGAATAGCCAAACTGGCGAAGACTCAGCCAATGATGGACCAAGAGGATCAAGCAAGACCTTCAGTTGACAGTGAGTACTGTGACAATCAGAAGACGTCTTATTGAGGTTAACCTTCCAGCAAGAAGCCCCGCAAAGTCCCACTGCTGAGAAAAGACATGTGCAGAAGCGTTTACAATTTGCCAAAGAGCACATGACTGGCCTGAAAAGAAATGGCATAATATCTTGTGACAGATGAAAGCACAGATGTTCTTTTGGGTCTAAGGGTCACAGGCAGTATGTCAGACGCCCTGCAAACACAGAATTCAAGCCACAGATATCACTGAAGACCATTAGCATGGTGGTGCAAGCATCATGATATGGGGATGTTTTCATACTATGGTGTGGCCGATTCACCGATACAAGGGACATGGATCAGTTCCAGTACATCAGGATCCTGGAAGAGGTCATGTGCCATATGTGCGAGGAGGAAATGCCGTTGAGGTGGACCTTAACAGGATAATGACCCAAAAACACCAGCAAGCGAGCAAAAGCTGGTTCCAGATGAACAAGATTCAATGATGGAGGGGCCAGCACAATCCCCGGACCTTAATCCCATTGGAAACTTGTGGGCTGACATAAAAAGTGCATGCATGAGGCAAAACCAAGAAACGCTGAGGAATTGTGGAATACAGTGCAATTATCCTGGGCTGCAACCTGTGGACGATGCCAGAAGTTGGTTGACTCCATGCACCACAGAGTGAAGCAGTCATCGGAAACCGTGGTTTTGCGACAAAATATAGTTTAGGATACTCAGCTAGGCACTTATCAAGAATTTCTTTGTTGTTACAGTACATTTTGAGTTTCCAAGGAAAGATGGCAACACTGCTATCTTTTGAACATGCCATTTCTTACTTATTTGAAATATTATTATTATTATAAGTTTTGATGACTTTGCGCAATTGTTTGCTTGGTAATAGAATGTACTGTTTCCCCAATGTATCTGTGTTCTTAAAGTACAATTTCTTTGAAGAATTTGGCCATTATCATTGTCTAAGCCACTGTATTTATTTCGAACACAACTGTATGTCAGTAACTTGTTGATGCTCCCTTTCTTGGCCAGGACACTTCTCCTAAAAAACAAAAAACAAAATCATCTCTACCTCCACCCCGATGCACTGGGAGGAAATACATCTGCAGTTGCGTTTAAATTAACTAACAACAAAATCATTTTCTCGAAACCATGTTCCTGTATAAATAAACCTCACTGGGAATTGTTTTCATAGGGGCTATTGTTTTGGTAGAAAGTTCTTCCAAGTAAGACTTGTTTCCAGTGATGAGGCGTTTAATGGTCTTTTAAGGCCATTGTTGGCTTATTGCCAGGCATGCATGGCTATGAAAATAATTTAAATTGAAACTGCATGTCTTCAGTACGTCAAATATACCTGCTCTGTCTCTAATGGAGAGTAGAGAGCCATTTCACTGTTGTTACCCCATCACACCAGTAGATGGTGCAAAGCTGTGCAGACTCAGTCAGGCGCACGCATTTTACTATTAGTGGAAGGATTCCTGTCAGGTAGTTGGTACACAATTCTGCATATGTATTAATGTAATACTGGATACTGAAACACTGACATCTATATGCAGATTAAGGAGATCTATCCAGCTGTATCATCATCAGCTGCACATTATAAATCTCTTGACTTCAAGATCTTGTGTCAGAGCTCTGATTTTCCAGTAACGGGAGTAACTGTCTCATAACTGCTAGTTTGCAGACTGGTCTCCCTGTCCTCCCTGAGGACATAGCATTCATACTCGTGAATATGCAAAGCTTCACTGTGCTCTATTGTAATCCAATGTGTTCACACAGTATGTGAGCATTCGCTGCAACTTCCACCGCAGAATCAGACCGACTCCTCTTCATGGGATTGATATGACAGTGATCGTGGAACCAACTTTACTGTTAGCTCTAGTTTTGGAACGGTTTGTCAATAATAGCTCACTGCGTATGACTTGCTCTTTAGATCTGCGATGAAGGGCTCCAATCTTTGTTAGATTAAGCTTTGGCGGTGGTATCTGCTATAATTGTGTCTTTTTTTTTTGTTTTTCCATTGCCTCAGCCCGTGGTTAAGAAGTCTGGTTTGTGTGTCTGCTGTGACACGGACATGCTTCCTCAACCATACCGAGCAGAATGTCTTCATCAGGACCTTGACAGAAGGGAGGGAAAAAAACTTCTTGTAGAGAGATTCCTGACCTTAAAAGTGACCCCATGTCATAGTAACAAATGGTTTGAATTACTGCTGACGCAAAGGCAAAGAGTTATTATATCGTTAAACATCACATTATATGTGAAACATCACATTATATGTGATGTTTAATCTGCACTTTTTAAGTATTTCTAGACAATTTGAGTAAAACTTATAGAAAACACGTATATGGCCCTTTAAGTGTCATGGAAATGTGACCAGTAATAAGTCTTAACGGGAGCTTTAGCGACCTAAAAGAAAATCCTCATGATTGCTGGCTGGTCTCTTTGATTCCTGACAGCAGCTCCACCATGAGACAACGCGCTGTGAGTCTCTAGGTTGGAAATCATCCATAAAGAAGGAATTAGATTTTGGCAACTGCTGTCACACACCGAGACACTCACACCCGTTCTCTCCTACTCATTTTATTTCCACCACGGCCTAATCTCCCTCTCTACTCTACCGTAAAGTGCAGCAAGCCAAACAATCCTCCCCAATTGCAATTTTTAAACCCCCCCAACACACAAGTCTTAGACACCCTGGATAAGCAAAAAAACCCTCAGCGCTGAGGACAAACGGCAGCAGGGTTTCTCTCCACTGACAGACAATGACGAATGGAGGCGTCCCGATGAAGTGACAGCTCGAGTCTGTCACTGAAACAAAGACAAACACACAGACAAACAACATAATGCAGCACTGGTGAGGATATGCACCTAGAACAGAGGACGTGGAAATGGCTCTTTCTCTTCGACTGGGGTGCCAGCAGCTGCAGAAATATCCTGCATGTATCATGGGAACATTCAAGAGGTTATGCAAGGAGAGGACAGATGGCTGTAGTGCTAAGTGATACACTAATTAATCAACGGTTATAATCCAGCTTCCCAAATTTGCTGTTACTGGAGGACGTTACCATCGGTTGTGGGAATTTACAATGAGAATTATGGTAATTAGGAAGGAATTCCACTAAGCTTATCTTCCTCTGAGGGCTGCACTGCAAAAAAAAAAAAAAAAAAAAAAAAAAAAATCAACCTCTTTCAAGTTATGTTGTCTTAAAGGTCCCATGGCATGAAAATGTCACTTATGACATAACATTAATATGAGTTCCCCCAGCCTGCCTATGGTCCACCGGTGACTAGAAATGGCGATAGGTGTAAACCGAGCCCTGGGTATCCTGCTCCGCCTTTAAGAAAATGAAAGCTCAGATGGACCGTTCTGGAATCTTGTCACTTATGAGGTCATAAGGGGCAAGGTTACCTCCCCTTTCTCTGCTTTGCCCGCCCAGAGAATTTGGCCCACCCATGAGAGAGAGAGAGAGAGAGAGAGAGAGAGAAAAAGAGAGACATCATGGCTTTCAAACGAGCAAAATGGCAGTTAGTCAAGGCTACACCCCTAGCCTCCACATTGCCCCCCCAATCTCTCCTCTTGAGTAGCTACAGACACAGAAAAAAAGGATGTATATCTCGCTGGCGGGCCAGGATTTTCAGTTTGCGAGCAGAGGGCGTGCACCACTCTATTTCGTCTTCGAGTCCGTAGAAGTAGCGAAGTTGGTAGCCTTTGTTCCTCTGTTCAGGAGAAGACTGCAGCTAGTGTCGCGACCACCACGCACGTGTAGAAATAGTTACAGCGCTCTCAGGACGTCACAGTTGCGTGCGCCAGCTCAGCTGCAGCGACTGTAAAAAGGCCCTTAACCCTCCGAGGACGAAAGACACGCTGACACGTCCAAACAACGGTTGACAAAACTCCCACTCAAAAAGCGATATTGCAAAATTTCATTTCAGACATGTATTTGCTACTTTAATCATATACGCATAACCTAAGATTTTGGTAAACTCATTTCCAGCACCTAAACAATTCATACATCTCATCATAAAGTTTTCAAAAGAGATTTGAGAACTTTCAACATGCCGACATTAATTAAAAAAATTTGGACCTCACTATATGGAAATTTGAGTTTATTCTGAACATTTCCATCTAATTGACCGGTCTTTAAATGCAGAGACCAACACTAGACAACAACAAAGTCTGATGTTTGTTTACGTCAGTATTTCTTTGTTAACACTGCCATAAAACATGCCTATTTTCCCAATTAGATGAGTAGCACAAAAATGCAACAAAACAAATGTTGGCTACATGTCTACTACACTGTCTACTATACAATTGTATTTACAAATTAAGCACAAATTTGTATGATCATAAAAATGAATGAATAAACATTGGGTCTTTAATGGCTTATTTTCCTAAAACAAAAGGGAGCTAATGTTTTGTTGAGTTGCAGTTTGAGCTGTGTTAAGATGGTCTATATGTTTTCACATGAAGCACCATGTGGCTTCGTGGGCTGAGTTGAGTTAAGCAGGACACACAAGGGTTTAGAAGACTGGGAGAACTTTTTTTTTTGCAGTGTGCCAACTCAGCCGACTGAGCGTCACAAAGCTAGGGGAGGAGGTTGGCGCAGTGACCCACCATCACGCCACCATCGTCAACAGATGGCACCCTGCAGATGGCACTGGGACGGCACCGGGAGCCGTTGGAGGGCACAGAGGGGATAACGGACAAACCTGTGAGCTGGACAGAGGACCGGCTCTGTAGAACAAAGAGGAATGTCAGGGCCGTGGGCCGGGCCCATTAGGCAGCGGAGTAGGAGCTAAATTAATGTGAATGTCACATGTGGAGGGTTTTATTTAATAAAGTGCTCATATCATGCTTTTTATCTTTACTTAAATTTTGTATAAGTTTTTTTTTTTAAGATTTGTTTTGGCCATTTTAGGCCTTTATTCACATAGGACAGCTGAAGACATGAAAGGGGAGAGAGAGGGCAGAATGACATGCAGCAAAAGGCCGCTGGTTGGAGTCGAACCTGCGGCCGCTGCGTCAAGGGGTAAACCCCTATATATGTGCTCCTGTTCTACTAGTTGAGCTACCCAGGCGTCCTTTTTACACCCATTCCTTTATTGTGTTATATATCTAGGTTTACAAAGTGAAAAAGCCCAAAGTCCACCCCAAAGGGACTTACCATCTCCAACAGCAAACACTGTTCACCAACTGCTCTATTGTAGATAGTCCAGCCTTTACTTTATAAAGTATATTTTATAATTATTATGAATTAGTTATAGTGCTTGCTTATCTGGTAGCGTGGCACGCCCTCATACTCTGCTTCTGACTGGCTAGTAGTCCTTACCTAGCTACTGCGCATGTGAGACTCCCAAAAAAAGATGGAATAGAAGGGAGATGCCTCACTCTGTAGCTAAAACAGAGAGCTCAACACACAGGGTGAAAAGAGGAGCTGCAGCAATGTGCAGTGCAACAAAAATAAAACAACATAAACCTATTCTGGTACAACCTCTTAACACAATTATGAACCTGAAAATGAGCATAATATGAGCACTTTAAGTGCTTATAAGTTTTGTCATGTAGTTAAAATTTTCTTGACAATGTTTGCTGACTTTCACTTTGTGTTTCATAAGAAGCGTGTCGCCTAAAGCTCTCTGTTGTCCCTCTGCTTAACTTCCTTCCTGCTGTTGACCATAGCTCACCATGAAACTCCTGACTCACGGCCGTGTACACAGGGGAGGGTTATGTTCCACAGCAGACTTGTGACAGGAAGCTCAACAGCTCAAATCCAGGACCATCAGAGAATGTGTGCAGAATTTTGGATATTCTGTTTATCTCCTTACGTCACAGAAAAAGCGTTTTGCTCCATAGGGATGTCAGCACCTGTATGTACACCTGGTGTTTTTTCAAAGGACTACACCATGCAAGTTTTAGACGTTTTACTAAAAGAGGTTATCATTTACAGTACAGCCAACTATATTAACTGACTATATTATGGCAATACTTTTTAGCCACGTTATAATGGATAACCATGCCATTAAATTTGGTGAAGATGTTGATGCTCAGCATTCCTTCCCTTCATAAATTAAGGTGAAAGGAAAAGGTTCTTAGGAAATACACTCAGTTGCCTTCTTGCCAAGAGTTAGATAAGAAAGAAAAATACCACTCTCATGTCTGTACAATTAATGTGAAGCTACAGACAGCTGCTAGCTTAGAATGAAAACAGGGGGAAACAGCAAGCCTAGCTTCCAAAATCCACCACTAAATTTCCCCCACGGTATGTCATTTGTTAAATTTCTACAAAATCATGTAATGTATCAACGAACTCACGGCAAGTATATTTCCCAAAATGTCGAACTGTCAGATTTTTGTGTCAATTCTTTCAAGTGCTAAAAGATAATCATGTTTTTTACCTTCAAAGCCGACAACATCTGACATCTGACATGGCTAAACTCATTATTTCCCAGTCTCTTTTTCTCTGTTGCGGAATTCTTCAACCTGCAATGGAGGGTATCTGCAGAACTATGTGCCAACCCAACATCTGGGAGGCTCGGGAGAAACATTTCTTGAATACTTACTCACTCTTGGATAAACAATTTCACGGGGGAGTGAGCTCTTTGTGTACAGGCTCCTCGCTACAAAATTACCAACCTAATGGCTTTTGACTGAAACATTAATGTCAAATAAATGAAAACGCAAGAGTGGCCATTACACAGTGTTATGTTTAATATGAATTACAGATTACTTGCATTGCTCATTTTACAGCTAGGGAAGCAATGCAGTTTACTTCTTAACTGCAAAACATGTGGGTTACAAAACACATGAGATGGGCATTCATTAAGAGCTTTCAGAGAAGGTGAAGGACAGTTTGAATACATCTGGAATAAAACAACATGGAGTCTAAGCACGCTTACTTTGGGAATACATCACTGGAATGGGATGTATTTGAAAGCAGCACAGCACTGTTTGTGTTGGCGTGGAAGGAAACAGTCCGCGACAACCCTTGTGCCCCCTCATTCTCTTTTTCCTCCTCAAGAGCAGACAGAAATATGCTAAATATGCAGCAGTGTGACCTGAGTCCATAGTGCAGGGTTTATTTTTAGAAAAGGCACCGCACTCCTTTTGTTCCACCCAAGACTTCTCATTATCAGTAACAAGGTTAGCACTTGCAGAGATAACACCTGAATGCCTGGTCTCCTACTCACCAATGTGGGGATGTGGATGGGTGTCACAGTTTCAGACCTGGGCCCATTAACACACAAAACAACATCTTTCCATGTATATAAAAAAAAAAATACATATCAATGAGAAACTTGCCTAAAAGTCAGTGCACCCTTGGGAGCAAGCTAGACGCACACAAAATCTAAAATCATAAGGCTCATACCCTTTAGTACGTAAACTAATAGTGATATTATCCCTGCATGAAAGGAGCTTTCTGATGGTAAGCACAAATAGCAGGTCTAAATCACAGTGTGGAGAGAAACCTGCTCGTACAGTGAGGTAATGGTGGCAGAAAGGCACGGGTTGAATGTTGCTGGAATGCTGTGCAGAGTTATTTCAATGGAGCTCTGCATCAGTATGCAATCATGACTTGCAGTATTTTAGACATAGCATATTTCCTCTAAACTGGGATTGTTACACAGGAGAGCTATAGAAGGTGGATGGTATAGTGATGTTGAGTGTATGTACTGTGTATGTATGTATTGTATGCTGAGATGAAAAAAGCTGTATGTTGGTGAATTGCTGTTTTGGCACTTTTCATCCTATCACACAATTTTTTCGCAGCAGATGGAGTTTGCTCAGTCATCATTGAATGGTTTTTATTTTTCTGAACAGGAACTTCTTGTCCATGAAACTGCTATTGCAGTATTGTAAGTAAAGTAAAAGAGCTGCATACTTCTTCCGCTGTTAAGAAAAACATACATCAAAGTAAATAAGAGACATTAAAATGGACCAGATTTGAAAGAAATAATGGTAAAGCCAATTATTTAGACTTAGAAAACTTTAATGTCCATGAGAGGCAATTGTACAACAGTACAGTACAGGCATATTGACACATAATCCACAATACAAACATTGATCCAGATATCGACAGCACCATGTATCCAAAACATAACATACACACATCAATAAATAGAACAGAGTAAAAGGAGATAAATAGATAAAACTACAGCCCATTACTTAACATATATTCCTTCTTCAGTCATACCCCCTCCCTACATCTTAAATAGGAGTTTGCTTGGTTAGTTCTGACATTAAGTTATCTATATATATATATATATATATATATATATGTATATATATATATACATATATATATCTACGACCAGAAGGGAGCGGCTTGAACTCCACTGAAAGCGGATGGGTTGTCTCCATGCAAACCTTGTCTGCCTTCTGTGGCAATCTGGTCAGATATAGTTGGTACAGGTCTACCTGTTGCTTACAAAGGATTTTTTCCACAGGTTTTACTAAATCAAATGAATCTTCCTCAATTTTTTCCTATGAATGATTTTTGAATGTTCTTACCAGCATGCATACAGTAGGAGACAATACTCTCAATGAAGGCCATGTAAAAAATAAACACTTTTACAGTAATACAAGCTAAAAGGAAAAATAAGATACATAAATGAATTTGTTTTAATTCTGTATAATAAGATCACTATAAAATATTTCCCATTATAGGAATATTACAAGTACGAGTCCATGAAATTACATATTATAATGATAGTGGCAGTAGCCCAGGCCATAGGGAGTTTGGTTGGGAACTGGAGGGTTGCTAGTTTAAATCCTGATACGGACCAAAGTATGGCGTGGACTGGTAGCTGGTTCACCTCCTGAGCAAGGCATCAAACCCCCAACTGCTCAGGGTGCCTTTCCATGGGCAGCCCCTCACTCTGACATCTCTCCATTAAGTGCATGTATGAATGACTTTTATTCATTATTAATTCAGGCCTGTGTGTATTAACAGAGTGTACATTGTAATTTCCCCTTGAGAGACTAATAAAGGAATCTTAATCTAATCTTAACATAAAAGTCCAAAGATATTATAAAGCATGGCAATATATAAATCCGTCTTTATATGAATAACACAAAATAACATAAATAGCATAAAGTCATTAAAAAAGAAGGCTACCATAAATCGCCTGAGACAAAAGTGCAAAGCCCTATGGCAATATTAAGGACCATTACGATGAGTTTATTTTCGGGTTGAGCTCCTCAGTTGCTTCGGCTTCAGTCGGAAGTGTTCGGGTGTTGTCGGACTCCACCGGTGTGTCAGAGGGCAGAACGAGCGCTGCGGCTCTCAACGCTCGGGAACAGCGCCATTCATCTGCGAGGACCGCGGACACACCTGGTCGGACCGAAGACAGCCGTTTGGCGACTGAAAGGGCTCCACACAGGTGAGTTTCTACCTCACGTTTTACTTCTGGTCAACTTTTGCACACTTTGAGGCACTTTTACTCGGGGGAATATCACCAGAGATACCCGGAGAGCTGCAACTTGTATGCATTTAAACTAGCTGCAAACTTTAAGAAACGGCTATTATTGACGTTAGACATGTTAGGTGTCGCCACGTGGAACTAAAACGCCTCTGGGTTTTAATTAAGAGACGTAAAAATGGACAGCAAGTTTTGTTTGTCGTGACTTATTTTCCTCCTACCTGTCAACAGCCCCCGGTTAATCACTTGAGGAATGCGGTGCTGTTAGGACGACGGGAGCCGAAAGCCGAAACTTCAAAAAAAAAAAAACTTTATTTTTAACCAACTTATCAAAAAGGGATCATGGCCACGGGCGGATTTAAGTCAAACGCAACGACAGACTTTTTGGAGGAGTGGAAGGCGAAACGTGAGAAAATGAGAGCCAAAATGCTGGGGGACATAGCCGCAGCGACTGGTGCTCCCTTGGGTGCCAACAACCCAAACAGCACAGGCAACAACAACAGTAGTAACCGCCATAACGCCCAACACGGCACCGAGCTCACCAATAACCCTGACCGAAGCACCGCCGCTGGGAACTGCCTCCCCTCCTCCTACACGGTGGCTCGGTCCTCCTCCGGCACGGCTTTAAAGCGACCCGAGGAGGAAACTCAGCACCCTGCCCTCCCTGCTTCCCCCACAGCCTCACCGCCGGGGAGCAGCCTGAAGAAGGCCCCGCCTCAGACAGAGAAACCTCAGTGCGCTTCCCCGGACTCCAGCCCCATGGCTTGCAATGACAGTGACAAGGGAAGCCCATCACCCAGTAAGGTCAAGGAGAAGAATAGCACTGGTCCCAGTGCTAGGAAGGGAAAAGGGCAGATTGAGAAGAGGAAGTTGAGGGAAAAGAGGAGATCAACAGGTGTCGTCAGCATACCATCCAACGAGGTGAGTCAGTTCTGCTTCTACTTGTGTGAAATGTGAATCCCCTGCAGGGAGAGCACCTTTTACTCCACAGGGAAGTTTCACCCCAGCAGGATAGGGGATTATTTTTTTGATGACTTGGATTTTAAATCAGGAGTTTTGTCTTATTCACCCTTCTGTCATAAAGTGGGATGATTATGGGGGGGCTTGTTTGTAATGATAATGGCTGTTAAAACTATTGCAAAGAGGTTTTTTTGCTGCTTGTAAAGTCAGAACGTAGAGCGTTTGACTGGGCCAATATCAATATTGCAAATAAATTTGTTAACGAGTTATCAGATGCTATTTGGTTGTAATGTAACAGATAACATTAGTAAAAGAGAGTCAAGAGTTGTCACCAAAGTGGGTTCTGAGTGGAACATTCTGCAGAAAAATAAAACAATTACTTTAATTGGCTTTTCTAATAATACTTCAGTTGTTTAGTTTATATTGTTACTAAAGAGGGACACGTGTCCTTACAAATTTTGAGAGGCCATTAGGATGTCTCCAAGTTGCTCATAGTGTCCAACCAAAAACCTAAATATTTTCACTTTAAAACCATGTACAACAGAGAAAAGCAGCAATTCTTCACATTAGTGAATCTTTGGCTTTTTTTACTTGACTTAAATGACGGACTAATGGACCAGTCTTAATCTTTTGAGTAGCCTACCAACTAAGAGTGTCTAAAACGTAACAGTATAAATCACAAACAGCAAACTTAATGTAACATGAAACGGAGATGACAAAAACATCAAAGATATACAAAACTGAGCTATGGAAAACATTAAAATAAGTAGTGTGTGGTGTGGGCAAGCTTCTATTAAGAACCTTTAAATTCATTTTAGATTGTTAAAAAAAAGCCTTTCTCCAATGATTAATGGGGCTTTCTATATTCACTTATCCTTCATTTACTAGTACTCACTTGGCCTGCCTGTCCTGCACGTTTTCATTGCTTAGACACAGATACCAATACATTTGTGATAAGCTAACATCAGCTGGTAATATTGGCCCACTTGCTGTCTTGGTCAGGCAAACAAAAGATGTTTATGGTGCATGTATTTATTAGTCATGACTATAACACCACGACTAGTGTGTCTTCATATAAAGTTAGGTAAAGCAAATAAAGTAGCAAGAAGCCCAACAGTGGACCTGCTTTCTCATTCAATATCAAGTTGTCTGCATGCAGAGGGAAATAGGGGTCAGGTCCCAGGTCATCTTTGGTGCAAGGTGACATATTATTAGTTTGTTATTGTTGCATTTTAGACTTATATTTGATATGGATGGCCATTTTAGTTTAGGTTTGTACTGCAGTAATTTGGCTTCTTTATTTTATAACTAGAAGTTTCTTGGCTTTCTTTTTAACATCTTAGGATCAGGTTGGCAAAAATGTTCTCACTTTAACATATTATTCCTTGGTGTTGTAGATCCATAAATAATTCAAATCAAAGAAAAGCACTTGTTTTCCAAACGTCTACAAATTCTTCCCATACATGTGTCTGGTGTAATCGACCCTCTGTTGCGAGAGAAATGTAAGCAGCTCTCAGATGGTGAGGAGTGGGAGACGAAACAAAGGGAGGGAGAGGTGTGTGTGTGTGTGTGTGTGTGTGTGTGTGTGTGTGTGTGTGTGTGTGTGTGTGTGTGTGTGTGTGTGTGTGTGTGTGTGTGTGTGTGTGTGTGTGTGTGTGTGTGTGTGTGTGGTGTGTGTGGTGTGGTTGTGTGTGTGTGTGTGTGGTGTGTGTGTGTGTGTGTGTGTGTGTGTGTGTGTGTGTGTGTGTGTGTGTGTTGGAATGCAGGTTTGAGGCATTCATTGTTATTGAATTAAAATAATTTTGCACTCATGCCTAATTCCTGTGGTTCAGACACATGCAGGAACTCTGATATGAAGCTGTGCCTGCCAACAAGCATTCGTAGCCAGTGCTGTGATTATGTACACTCACTTACAAAAAAAAAACGCTTGTACAAAACATGTTGGAATAAATGTTTTTTTTTCTTTTAAGGCAGTATTGGTGTTTCTCATATTAACCACCGTGCTTCCCGTATTCCCTTCACTTATATTGGATAGCCACCCGGTGCCCTCTGGGCTGAACGACTTTGGAGTTTGACCAGTTTTTCAGTTGGCGCTCCACATCCTGTTATTAGGCACTCAGCAGTACAGAGCAAAGCCGTTTGAAAACTGGTCACAAGCCAGGCTGTAATACTGGGCTCCAGCACTCTGGGCTGTGCCAGGTATGTTAGATTGAGCCCATAGGCAGCTGATTATGTAGTAAAGTGGGTGAAAAGACTATTATTGGGGTGGGAGGTAATCTGATGAAGTGGTGAGCTGATTTGTGTGAGTGAGGCAGAGAGAAAGGAAGTCTCTGACCCCAACAGGAGCTGGGGTCTTAGTACAGTGTCCCAGAGTCAGCTCCCTATCTGTGAGATACATTGAGTGCGCTTACATGTCCACTAGTACATGATTACATTATCATTTTGGAGTGTCTCGATTTTGTCTTTGCGCTGGTCTGGAAAACAAGGAATATAATAATATGCTGAAAAGAAAGTGAAAGTTGAAGATAGTAAATTGTATTTCCTTGGGTTTTGGACTTTTGGTCTGAGAAAACAGGCAGTTTTCCCTATTTCCTGACATGTTATAGATCAAATGATTATTCAAGAAAAAAATCGGCAGATTAATCAAAAATAGGAATATTTGTTAATGGCATCCCTAAAATGTTCACATTTGTTATGCAGAAACAAGCAAATGTGTGGCTTTTTGTCTTATAAACAACTCTATAATCAACAATGTTTGTAATTTTTCTGTCAGTCAAGGAATCCATGAATAGTTTTAACATGAATTTCTAAGATAACTTTTTTGTGTGCTTATATCAAATGAATGTAATGTTTATTTTTAGTAGTTTTTCAATTTCCGTTTTCACCGGCCCTGTGTCCGAGGCTAAACTGTTTTGATTTCATGCTAACCGGTTGAACCTGCATCTGTCATTATGACTCCTTCTGGCACATTGGAAAGTAGCTGACATTGGCAACCTGTGCGGATGTTGCCATGGTACTAAATCCAACGTGTATTGCACGCAGTGTTGGGCAGTAGAGTTACTAGTTTAACTACTTCCCAATAGCATCGCTGTTTTCGGATTCAAATAGGTTTTCAGTAGCTTGGCTCTTTTATTGATCAAGTACTGCGGTAGCATCCACACAACCTACATTTCCCCCAGCGTTTCTGACGCTGAAGGGCAACAGGCACAGGCGTGGGTGTCATGGACATGGATGTATACAAAATAGCTTCAATGTAGTAAACTGCTTTGCCCTGTTGCTGTAGCTCAGCTTGCTAGATTTATTTGGGGACTAACGTTAGCTTCAGTGTAGTAAAGTTTAATTTAATTTAAAATAACCGGTAGCTTAGCTCACCAAACTTTCCAAGTAGCTTGCCTAACACTGGTAATATGCAATATGAACATGATAAACAAAATGTTATTTTATACTAATATAAAAACATCATATAATAAAAACGAACAAACTTACAGAGCCGCTAGTGTCTGGAGCAGCTGAGTCAAGTGCGATACCTAGTGGTAAAAGTTGGTATACCGGTCCAATATTAGTCTGAACATTTTTACATTGGTCCAAGTCTAGTTCTTAGGGCTTTTTCTGACACATTTAATCTTCACTGATGACATATTTAACTACTCTTTTGTTTGGCAACGCCTCATACTTTATTATCTATCACATTATTAATATTTAGCTAACTGTAGCTACACTGACTCTAAATAACAGCTCAAGTTTTCTCATCCCACTTTAAAATGAAAGCTTTATCTCTCAGACCTTCGTAAACTAAGATTCTGCAAGCTTTGAAAATCCGAGAGAAATATAGAAATGCTAAAGCTGGCACCCCAGCAGATTATTCCTTTTGTCAAATGTTTCCCTTTCTCCTCCTGCTGCATATAAAGAGGACCAAACTATGCAAATGAAGACTCCCCTCACACAAGCTCTCTTTGTGATGTGAATATGAGTGGACAGGTGTGAAAAGAGATGCCTGGGATTATCTCCCCGCTCGTTCTGTGCAGCATAATAGCTAGTTCAGAGCATCAGGGGAACCCAATCTTCTGCTTGTTGAGGCCATAATGGCCCGATAAAGGCTCCCTGCTTTACTGGAGAAAAGTACTGCACAGCGTCAATCAAAACCGCCTCCTGCGCTCCAGGAAGGTGTCTCCTTTCTCGCACCCTGCTCGCTGTCTCCAACTGGAGCGCATTGTTATCGATGCTGACCTTTGACCTGTTCACGGGGAATGTGGAAATAAGTGCATGTGTGGAGAGAGTTTGACCATCTCTGTGAGGTTTGAAGTTTTTATCTGAAAATGTTTTGTGATTTAAGCATGTTCTCCCGTAGGACACGCCGTGTGTAGTCTGATGGCTCATTGTGCAGCTTTTTACCACCTTTAGTGAGTTATGAAGCTGTGGTGAGACTTTCCATTCAGGGAGTGTGAACTTTGTTTCCTGTGAATGGGTGGCTCTGCCCAACAGAAGCTTCTGTAGGCTGCTGGTGGAGCTATTTATCTGCAGCGTCACTGAAGAGGTCAACAGGTTTAACATGCCATACTGTGCCGAGCGCTCAGGCAGTTAACACTCTGGTGAGAGGAGGACACGGCAGACAAGAGGGTCCTTGTCTGACCTGATCCTTTTGTTAATATTTTTTATGTTTTATACAAACCTTGCCTTATCTTAATAACCTCTTAAACACCACTGTCCCACTGGTAAGTCCGTCAGTATGAACGTATGCTTTACATCCAAACTCTGCCGTTTATTTTAAGTTCTAGTGGAGATGCTCAAATTTCCAAAAAAGCCAAGTATGACAAACTGAATTCAGGGGAAACGTTTTCAAGATTATGTGCAAGACGTGAATAGAATCTATTTATTTTTTATGATGGTGTGTGTGCAGGGGAGGTATAGGATGTCATAAAGTGTGAAAACGTATGACTTTAACAACCTTAAAGTTACTGAAGGTTTGCCAACTCAATACTTCAACTTTACTCAAAGCAAGTCACGTTTAAAGCAAACATTTTCCTTCTCAAAATCTTTTGATTGTTTTAAAATCTTTATTTTTTTGATTCATGTATACCAAATGAAAGCTTAATTTTAATTTTAAAATTTTACATACACATTTCCCTACTTCAGGGCATTTTAGGGTATGTGTAGGACAATGTGTATCATATCAAAGACTCTTTGCATCCTTCAACGCTTTCATCTGCCCTCTTAAACTCTTAACTGGCTGCGCTGACATTAATCAGCTAATGACCCCTGCTTTGTTTGTGCCCACATTTGTTTCTGCTCGATTTGTACTGTATGTTTGGGGCAAGCTGAGAGCAGAGTTTAGACAACATTAGATCCTGTTTTACCCCAATGCATTTGCAGAGAATGCATCACTTGACACTGGTTTAATGAAATGAGCACTAATGTGTGTTTTTGTTGCCTCTCCAACAAGAGCAACCACAGATTTGTGCCAAACTAAACTTGATGTTGTGGAAGGCCTTCACTGCTACTGCTGTTGCTGTTTTACAAGCACCCTCTAATGTCTGAATATACAGTAGATTACCCACATATTATCTATATCCACAACCTTCCACTTTTGCGATAGCCCCGTTGCCGCCGGACATTCCGGCGTATGTCCTTTTTTCGACCGGATTTCCGTTAATTAACGCTTCCTTTGTGTTTGAATTCTAAACTCCGGTGGATTTATGTGGACTATGGTTACCTGCTCCTCAGAT
>NC_045755.1:16468132-16475183 GCF_008692095.1 Etheostoma spectabile
TAAATCCAGACAGCTAGCTAGACTATCTGCCCAATCGGAGTTTTCTGTTTTGCACGATTAAAACAACTTTTGAACATACACGTTCCGCCAAAACAAGTTCCTTTCCAATCCCGGAATGCTGTGTGGACTACCCAGACCTTCCTTTGCAGCGCTGTGGAAGAAGCATACCTTAAAGTAAATTTCTCTTTTTTAACAGGTTTCTTAAGGTGTTTAAAAGTTGTCTGTTGGTCCAGTTCTTTCCTTTTATCGTTCCACGCAACAAATTGACGGTCTTTTGTCACATCCCAAATCATACATTTACTTACTCGCTATACCTAAACATCCTCAAATTGTTTTTCAAATATAATTAGGCTCTTAATTCACAGCTGTGCAAAAGAATGCAAGAATGTTAATTTGCATGTGGTTTCATTTGCTGTCAAAACCTTCTCCAAACAAGGTCACATCATCACAGTAAATTCCACAGGGATTTTATCATCGACTTAGGTCAGCAAGGAGCTATTTAGGCAGGGTGTTGTGTTTCCTTCTTTTCACTTGTTAGTTGAACAACAGGAATGCTAAACTCTTTAATTACAACATGTGTTTCTCAAAGTGAAGTTTCCCAAGCCAGAAGCACCAGTTCCCAAGAAGAACATTTTGTATGGTTGACTTACTGGAGTGAACTCTGGATTGTTTACCAGGGCCACTGTCACTGGAAATGCTTCAAAGGGGTGACTAATGGAAATCAAAGTCCCTGTTGAGCTGTTCTGTGAAATTTAAGGGAATTCCAAAGGAGGGGAAAAAAGGGAAATAAAAAGAAAGTGTTGTCTGCTTCTGCAATGAAGTCTTTACCAACTCAGGCCCTTTCCACACGGGTTTCTCGGGGTCTCTCAGCACCTCATAAAACACACAGCACCCTTCCAATGGGCCGTGGCACGTGGTTTTGTCCAGTTTGTAGGAATGCTACGTGAACTTCAGTTCACATTAAAGCGACCCCTGACTAGGTGAGCGTCCACGATGTTGTCAGCTGCCATCAGATCACTGGATTAGAGCTAAAGAGGCTGTGAGAGGGAAATGTTACAAACTTCCCACTAGCGAGTTAGCAACAAGTGAACCAGCTCATGATCGTACTTTGTCGTTGTCTTGGGCAAGGTATGAAACCTCAATACTTGAAATTGAAATGTGTCTGTAGCACAGAATATCAAAACCAGTTAACTACCAAAAAGGTGAATCAATGAGCATATACTACTGCTGTAGTATTGGACTCGTGGAGGATTTTTGCATCAATGTGATGAAATACGTTGATTTGTAAAGCATTTACCTCACCAGAACGTACATTCTGGTTTGGTTATTTTAATCTACAAACGGATTCTCAACTGATTTTCCCGAAAATGTATGATGTTAAGTCAATATCGCGAATACCATGAAAGAGGATTTTATACATACATGTGTTGCGTACCTTAAAGTAAGCTAAGTTAAGTTTTTTTTTTTTTTTTTTTTTTTTTATCATTACTGAAACTGCGGTATTATATTGGCACTTGGATTGAGCTCTTTGTTTTGGGGTGAAAACAATTTACACACAGTTTTAGAGATTTTCATGTTTAAATGTCTTGGACTCATGGAACCCTTTTAAGCGCTTTCTCCTGTCAATTTTACTTTCTTGCAAAAGCATTAGCGTTCAGTACTACTGTACATCATTATTAAATATAACCTTTTATTTTTTTATAAACGGTTAATCATTTCACTTAGTTTTTTCTAATGGAAATGAACTGAAAGTTTGAAACAGACTGAGCTGCAGTTTGACCAGTGAGAGTTTAACACTCCACAATATCTTGATCATAATCTATAGCTACATCATTTTGCTTTGGTGACACAGTAGTATTAGATGACCCAGTTTGAGTCTTTCTGTTATTTGCACATGAAGTTCAAAGTCTTTAAAAAAAAAATGTTATCCAGGTCACTGCTCTTTAGTTATGGCCATGTGGAGCAGACTGTAGATTATTACTGCAGAACAACGTACCCCCTGCACGGCATGCAGAGGAATGCACAGTCATGCAAAAACCTGCACTGCCTCCGAGCACTGACGTCGCATGCAAACATCTCATGAAAAAGTGAGGGCAAGCCCGGCCTGTTGTGCCTGCAGGGCAGCCTCGCTCTCTCCGCTCTCTACCCTTAATAGATCTTCTCAGATTTTCTCTGAGAGAGTTACGTACTCTCAGATCTCAGTGTGCTTTATCCCAAAACCCGGGTCAACTGAGAGTAATGTGGCCGACTTCAGCATGGACGACCACTGAAACTTTGCTGTCTGTGAAGGCAGAATCATCAGGACGCTCCAGGAGACATAACTCACCTCCGTGCTGCTGCCTGAGTGTCACAATTGCCGTCTTTGGGGCTAATCTTCAAATATCCAGGAAAAATAACTCTATCATCAATTAACTATCATTGTAGTGGTGTCAACTTGAAATTCTAAAATAGGTGTGTAAATAGAGCTAAAGTCATTGATCCTGTGGAATTTGCATCAGTCAGATGTTATAAAGGCCGTGTTGAATAAACGGGTTGAACACAGTGTGTTTCATAACCAATGTAAATATTTAACCAAATCTAGTTTGACTGTTTTCTCTGTAAGCGCAAAACAGTGTCAGAGTGAATAGCCTCATCCTCGTCTGAACCTGGAGTCCGGCCGTTATTTTGCCATGGAAGTTCAAGTCAAACCATCCTTACTCAGAAATGTTGACTCCTTTTTAAGTTAATTTACACATTATGCGAGCCTCTATCATTATTCTCTTTTCATATTTTTCCTCATTACCAGCATTCACGCTCCAAACATTTAACACGATCTGGTGTGTGTTGTGGTAACTGACATGCAGTTTATAGAAATTTAGTGTTTGGGATTGTAATCCTAAAAGTTTATAGAGGCATGCGGAGATAAGCGATAATCGGTTTCATGCTTCCGCTGTTTGGAAATAATTCTCCCTCCGTTGTGTGTTTGTTGGGGAACTTTCTCTTTCTAGCTTGAAAGCACGCAAACACACACGGCAGGGGGTGTTAGGCAAGAGAGTCGTGGATTAGAGGAGTTGGTGAGCGTGTGTAGTGATTTTGTGCGTCTGTAACGGGCAACCTATTTGTCGCACATTCCTGTGTGTTTGCTGACGACTGTGGGGAATTTTGGAGTCAGCCCTGAACAGGCCACTCTGCATGACAAAGCATTTGGGAGCCTGTCTGTTTTTTATTCATTAAAGTAGAATTACTTGGACGCCAGTCTCCATTTTCCCACTCTGTTCTGTTTGTTGTGCCTGTTTTTCACTCTTCTGAACACTGTGGTCTGTGCTCTGTGGAGGAAGAATTCATCTTTTTTTTTTTTTTTTTTAAAGAAAGATCTTTTTAAAGCAAGACTTTGTATCCTGTGAAATAAAAAATAACTTCCTCTTACAAATTACATTAGACAATGGGAAAGTTTGCTGACTGCATGTCTACATGTGCTACTGTTGAATTAAGTACAAGTAACAATTCAACAATGTTAAAAGTATACTTTTACTTTAGTAAATATATGTCTTAACAGCAAAAATGTACTCAATAAACCTTTTAGCGGGACTCTTCAATTGTATTGTGGAACGGAGGCATCAGTAACTAACCAAGTTATAATTTGACCATAAATCATAACATGACTACAAGGCCAGTCAACATATTTTTATGAATAAATTGGAAGATGTTGATTTGCGTTACAAATGAGATTATTTTCTCCTACAATCCTCAACTAATGCAAATTCTAAAAAGTGTTTTCTTCCATATCAAAACTAGTGCTGTCTGAGATTTGATATCTGACGCAGCTACAGTCCTCGGCTCACTCTGCCGTTTTATTGCATGAGGGACAATAAGCCTCAGTTATATTTGTATGAGTGAATGCACACCAACAGACGGATTTTGTCTGCAGTCTAACAGGTTTCACGCACTGCCTCTGTGTGTTATGTCACCACGGATCTCGCTCACACTGTTTTCTCCTGATAAGCACCATTGTTATCAGACACACGTGTAACCAAAAGCTGCTTTTTTTGAGGAAGGATGAACAAACGGCACTTTCCTCCTGTCGGTTAAGAGGGAAAGTGAAAGACTCTGACGGAGGAATGTTGGCTGTACAGAATGTTTTTGTCCCGCCAGTGTTTTTCTTTGACAATTTTACTACTCATTTCTTATCATGGAGAAGGCCAAACTTCATTTTTACAAAGACAAACTGACCTGCGGCAACTAATGTTGCCCTTGAATGAAAACAAATAGGATTTATTTGGCAATTTAGGCCAAAGTAAAAATATTTTCAACACAAGTGAAATGATTTAGACTTTAGATAGACTTGCCTGAATATTAGATAAATGTAAAGGATTTTATCCCCATGGCTGTTTGAAATTGCACATAGACCATAGGAAGTTGCACTTGACACAGTATTGAAAACACAGCTCAGTGAAACAGCCCAGGAATGCAGTTGAACCCTTGAAATTGACTAAATATGTGGCTCCAAAATGCCAAACTCACAAAGCCTTGATCTTTAAGCCTTTCTTCCCAACTAAGGAGCCTGAAACCTGCTTTAGTCGAGAGAAGGGCCTACCTATTATCAGGCTCATGCCTTGAAGCTTGTATGTTTTTGTGTTTGTGCATGTACTGGTGTCTGGCTTTACCAAGGCAGTGTGCTGCTTGACATACAACACTGGAGGTAGTGATCTTATACTGTACCACCTACACAATGCTTTGTTTTCTCATCCCAGCTCTCTCTTAGCTCTCTCAAATTACTTTTGTATAATATAAACGTGTAATACATGTACATTAATTTCCTCTTGTGAAATCATTCATCAATCACAGGTAATCAGGACTGTCAACATGACATGTAGACACTAAATCTTGCTGCTATCTTGTCTGTTTGTGCCACTTGTGCTATGTAAAATAGCCTTTTGGCTAATTCTGGCACATTTTACATTTTAGATGTATTATTAGTGTGCAATGTCACTGTTAAAAAAAACAAAACAAAAACAGTGTTTTTATCTGAAATAGGGATGGCCTCAAACACCATCAGAAAAAATCAATACACTTTTATGAGTATAGGGAAAATGAGCACAGGCACTACTTATATTCATTGAAAGAGGCTCCTGTTTGGACTGCTATCTAGTTAACTAAATTAATCATAACATGAGAGGACATTATAATTTGTTTTCTTTAGGAGACATCAGGAATAGATTGATCACGTTATACCTTTTTACTTTGTGGTAATTAACCAAAGCAGCACATCATAATGTCGGAAACAACAAAAAACAACACTGGTGTGTTTCTAGTTGAAAGCAAACTTACTTGACTTTACATGACTTACCACCCCTGCTAATCACTTTCTTGGCGGAAACCCAACCTGCTTTTTTAATATACTATATATAATTTTAAAGTATTAAAAACATTCAAACGTAAGCTGTGAAAGCACTGAGCATTTGTGCAAATGTGCTTTTACATTGTGTAGTTAAATACTTTTCTGGAAGTTCTGGAAATCACCTGTGTTTTCATCTGCTCTTCATAGTGTTCCATCATTTATATGGAGACAACCATTAAATGTACTGGGAAGTCTGAGGGTAATATATTGTCTGTCTGACAAACACCTGATGTAGAACCTGATGTACTAGCTCCTTCCAGTTATCATGAGTTTGACGGACACATCTCCTCTGTTGCATGCGTTTTAGAACAGCCAAAGTAAATGACCAACTTCCACAGAAAGGATGTGAAGGTGTGCTGTGCATCGTAGTCCTAGCCAGCAACAGTTGTCTGACAGAAGCAATTAAAAAAAAAAAAAGAGATATTTACCATACTGTACACTACAGTGTTATTGTGCACGTTTGCAAGTGAGATCGAGTATGACATTTTATCTGTGTCCATTTAATTTCAAAATATGAACAATATAGTGCCCATAGCTTAAAAAAAGCTTCTCTTCACCATCTGCTCTTGAGGGTTGAATGCCTCATTACACGTAAAATGATAAGTGTCTGAAATCTTAATTAACTGCTCACTAATCGAGTACAGTACTGAGTGTTTATGATGTAGGGAATAGTGTATAAATGAACGTGACGGTGTGATTTCAGTCCCAGTTTATCGGTGGCTTATAGTTACATTATGACTTCATGAGACCTCAAGTTAAATTGAGATAAGAAGATGTAGAGGACACATGGTGCTCTAGCAACATGTAGAAAAATACAACCATAACCAGGCACACCCTGTGGACACAGATATAGAGTACAGATCAAACACAGTGTCAGGACAATGATGCGTTTTTCATTGCTTTTGCTTTTAAACATTGGCACACTGGATTTCAAATAATTTGCCTCTTTGACTGCCATTGTCCTATTCCCAAATAGGATGGCATTCACCGAGGGCAGTGGCCGATGTTTGTGTTTTATGTGGTTTTTTTTTGTGGCCGGACACGAACACCAGTCTGCTAGCATATGCTGCAGCTGCTGGGGAAGACGCCACTGCCTGGACACGATGCTCACATGACGTATGATCGAAGAAGTCAAAGTGCACGTGTGGTTTCTTTACAGTAAAAGAAAGTGTTGGCCCTGTGGGAGTATAAAGATCAGAGACAAAAACCGCCGCCAGCAAGATATAGTCCTTGATATTGTAGATGGACAGTGCCAAAGCTACAGGGATAAGCAACATTTTGCTAAAGTCTGTCTCCCGAAAAAATGTTTTGGCCACATTAATTTTGCCGAATTGCTATTTTAAACATCGGTATCAGCCCAGAATTTAACAATTGGTGCCTCCTTATTGTTTACACAACTAAAATGTGTGGCTGTTGTGTTGCTAAGACCAATACAATGCACCACATAGCGAGGATCATGTTGTTTCTTTTTTTGTTGTTGCATCATACACCTGTCTATTATCTGCCTAATCAGTGAGCCTCTGTCTTTTTCATGTGTTCAGCTTTTTCTTTTGCGTTTTGTGAAATCTTGTACTCTGTTGGATATTCTAACACTGCAAACTGTGTCGGTGTTGCTGGTGTAAGACCTGTCCAACAACAACCAAACAAGATCCGCATCACTGCGTGGCCTTTCCG
>NC_045755.1:16475193-16490825 GCF_008692095.1 Etheostoma spectabile
ACGTGATGACGCCGTAATGGATCATCAACTGTTCACCGTGTTTTTGAGCAAGTATTGTCTGACTCATATTAAGCTTTGCTGTGGTTTCTTTTTGTATATTGCGGCAGAGGTTGTTGTAAGGACTTCCCTGATATGTGGGTGTAAACCTCACCTTGATAGTCAGGCCATCAGGGGTTAAGACACTAGAATGTCCTTCATGTTATTGACAACCCATTTTCGAACTGTAGGGGTTAGGCATGTACACAGGGTTGCAGGACAGATGATAAATACTGCGTTTTGCTTGTCTGAGTTCTTTGTTCAAAATGAAAGGTGTTCAATATTGCAGCTGAAAATATCTATTGCCACTGTTGTGAAGCGCTCTGTAATACAACATGCTCTTTGCCCTCCCACACTGATGGCGCCTGACTGCAATAAATTAATTTAAGATGCCTGTCATGATAAGAAAGGAAGGTCAAGGCACAGAGCAGGAACTAGACACTTTGATTCGTGTTTACTCTCGTCTCTGCCCAATCAGCACCCTGTCTTGCTTGCATCATGCTGATTATTAGTTGTGAAAGTTTGAGGATTCAAATGTATCATTTAAATCGCTTAATAATACGAAGTAGTGAAAAACCTACTTTGGCTTTCTGGCATCTTCACAGTAAGTGAGAAGAGGTGACACAGACATGAGCAGCTCATCAGATCTGCAATGTAAGAGAACAACCTGTTACATTCTCAGATTTATTTCTGTGTTTTTCTCCTTTTCCCCCTCCATTTAAAGAAATGGTTCAGAGTAATTTCACCCAAGGGCCCTTTGCACCATGACCCCAATGAGCCAAACACCGTCCCCCAAAGCCTTTTTCCCGTGGTCTAACATTGGTCAAGTTAGCACAGGCGCACTACCCCACTTATTACCCCGCTAATAATGCCTGGAATGGTAGCAAACTTCTACAGTAGTACAAGTTCTGCACTTATAATATGAGACATTGTAAAGTTTGTAAGTACACCAGGAGTTTATTTAAATAACACTTGCCGGAGGGCTTCTGCTCTCTGCTGCTACCGCTACCGGCAGTAAGAGGAGTACTTAGGGGCCGTATTCAAACTACAGCACCGAAAATAGATACAACAAAAATATTTAATAATTTAACTTATTTTTTAAAAGTATAATTGAGGTAAGTTTGGAGACACTACCTTTTTATTTAATCATTCAATTAATAAATACTTTTATTTCTATATTAGCGCCTGCACTAAGGCATTCAGCTGGTAGCTCTAACTCGACGGATGTTAGACCACGGGAAAAAAGCTTCTGGGGAGGGTGTTTGGCTCGAGGTCATGGTGCAAAGGACCCTAGGGTGAAATTACTCCGAACCATCCCTTTAATAGCAAAATGTTGTTGTTTCCCGTGTTGCTGTCTGGCCACAAACCTGTATCCAAATCCATAAGTGAAAGTTGAATAGACAGATGTTGAGTCATGCCTTCATGTTCAAAGAAAGAGAAGCCGAGCGGTAATATTTATCACAGCGGTGTCTTGTATCCCTCTCTCCTCGGTGGGTATCAGACTTTACCCATGGCACTGACGGCCTCCTGAAAGATTCATAGCCAATGAAACTTCTCAGTTCAGCGTGACAGATTGGATTTTCGTCACAAGCCGCCCTGGATGATTGTGTGCTTTTCCTACTTCACCACCAGTTCCGTGTTTGTATTTTAGTCTGGTCCCTTTCTTTCTGTATGTCATATTTCGTCTGGTATTTGGCCTGTGTGATTACATACGGTTTATTTTCCTTTTTCCATTTGTTCTTTCCTTCTCTGATTTTAATAAAAATCCTGCTGTCTGCTTTTCTTTTTTGGGACATTTTTAAAAGGTTTTAGTTGTTTAAGATGTAATGAAACTGGAGAACTGTTTCACTTCCTGTTAGATGTAACATCCTTGATCCTCCATAAAAATATTTATTAAAAAAAAAATCCTCCCGTCCTCGGCTTATTAGTAAATCAGACCTTAATCAACCCTAACCCTAACCCTGCATGCATCCATATTTGTATGCGTTCAAACATTTCAGGCTTCAAACTCATAAGTAAACATGAGGTATGTCTATGCGTGTGGCCTGTGTGCCCTCTCTTCTCTATTTTCTACTGAGTTTTATTTTTTCTCATTCCTCTCCCTTTTCACCGTTAGTCCAGTAGCCAAATATGAAGCTGTCCAGGGCAGGATGAATGGCCCGGTGTCACCAGCGCTATCTGTCCACCGGGCTGGATTTATCTTCCTCGTGTCAGCCTGAAAGGTCGCACAATCAAGTGCAAACACTTGTGGGCAGCCATCATCTAGAGAGGGACAGAGGGAATTGTACCCCTGGGAATTTTTTTGAGACATTGCTGAATGTAAACCGGGTGCTTCTGCAGTGCAACAACTTCATGGTTGTCACAATAGATGGGGAAAAAAATTCCTGACAACTCTATCTGACTTTCAAGTCGCACCACGCAGGATGTTTACATCCAAATACATCCGCCTTATCAGAAATTGGAGCCACAGAAGGGAGCATCACCTAGTTAAGGCACTCCAGATTGGGCCTACACAGTCTCTTCAAGATGTGATTGTTGTGCCTCAAATAACTAAATCTACAGCAGCTTTTTAAAACTGCTGTACAAATTGCTACTATTTTGTGAAAGAAAAGGGAATGACCTATTTGTGGACACACAATCTAAACACAGTTCTCTCTAACATTTTTTTCCTGTCTATACATTAACATAAGTGCTGCTCCCATGATGCCACGGCTAGCTACCAACAAGCTCCGCAACCCAAGTGGTTAGGTTGACAGATTAGAAATGGTTCCGTTTTGGCAAACTTAAAATAGGTTGGTTAGGTCAGAGTGATATTGCCTGGGGCTAAAGGCTGCCTAAGAAGAAAGGGTTTTAGGAAATTCCCTGATCTCTGGACTTACAAGGAAGTTTGTTTGTGGAGATTGAGTCTTGATTTTTGGTTTCTGAATCTGATTATTTGCATGTGAACAACTGTAGTGATTAGTGGCATTCTACCAGTTTACCAGTTTATGCATTAATTTGAGATAACACAGTCTCCTAAACAGCAGTGAACAAATACTTCACTGGCCATACACACATTAGCCTACATCATTTTCTTCTTGTCCCTTTATTAAAAAACATCATACTTCATCATGGTTCTGGCTGTGTGCATTCCTGGCTGTTGAAGGTCAACGTTTTCCAGCTGCCTGTCACTTCCATTTGAGGCTTTCATTGTTTGATAGTTCATTGTCCAAGTAGATTGTTTAATAATTTTTTTTGCTGGTAACTTTTATGTAGATAAATCCCTTCATTGTGCCTCCAACAGGAATAAAGGCAGGTACACTGGAAGAAATAAACAACCTTTAAACATTTGATGAATGTCATTTTGTGCAGCTTAAAGGAGAGCAACCATGGGATATACCCAGAGTGACAAGTGGAATTGAATTTCTTATTTGCGGTGCTCCTTTCTCACAGTTGCACTTGTCTTGGTAGGAAACATTAATTTACATACATCATGCTTTTCTACTGTAAACCAGTTTTTAATTTCCAAGCTAATGTACTTGTGTCATCCGTTATGGTCGGCAAAGTACTGTAAAAGTAGAACTGGGCTTGAATTTAAAGCTGATTCAAAGTCCGTGTGATGAGTGGCCTGTAACCTGTCCAGCCCATGCTGATAGCTGGTGGGGGAGTTCAGACTGTACTTAGCATGACTCACGGTCTGGTTTGGTGTCTGCCAGCGGACAAACACAATGGCCTCTGTACACAATAGTCCAGCCTCTCTCTTCTGCTGGAATGCAAAACATGCTTCAACGGTTTCCGATACTGTATATCGGAGTATTGTGTTACTCGGCAAGCAGACAAGGTGCACTCCACAACGCGCCCCCGACCTACATTACATGTGCAAACACAGACTGACAGCATCCTTTTTTCAGAGATACTAAATATGATGCTGGCACAGAACCAAATACAAGTGATTTATCTGGGAGCTATTTCTAATAACAGTCAGTCAAGTTGCATTTTAGTAGTTTGGTTGCTGTTTCACATTTTCATATAGATAAACGGGTAATCTTTTCTAATAACGCATGCTTTGGAAATGATTCACTCTTCATCGATCAATTATAAGTCATCGCTACAAACAGTTGTGTTGCAACAATGAAAAAATCCCTGTGGCTGGTGTTTATACTATTTCAAAATTACACTTTTTCTTTTTAGCTCCATTCATCAACAACTTTTAACTTGAAGGACTTGTTGTAAACATATGTATTATTAAATATGACTTTTGCTGTGGCTTATTAAAAAGTGAGAACCCTTATTGTTAATGACTTAACATTTGTTACTCTGGAAGACTTGGAGTTAAGCCTTGAAGTCATTCTTAAAAAAGGACGATGTGTTTGGAGTTTTGATGACCAGATATGGCAAAAGTTTAATCTGTCAACTTGCGTTTCTCTGGTTGGCTCTATGCGCTGTCCTATTACGTGCAGAGGGAATTTGAAAGACATTTCAGCCCTGCCAATGGTGAGTTCCCAGATCCAACCTCTTGATGTGGGTCTGGATTGTCAGGCTAATAGAATGTCATTCTTTTTGAAATCAGTTTTTAATTACTTTTAATTTGAAAATAAAATTATTTTAACGGGAAGAGTACGTGAGGCAGAGCAGTGCTTCTGATGTCACTGCCACGAAGACGAGCTCCTCTGGGACCTGTGGCACATTCATGAACATTAGCATAATTATTGTGGCGGTACAGCCTAAAGAAGTAGCCAGTCCCATGACTGTCAGGCTTATCCTTGTGTGTTCCAGACTTTCTGCTCTCAACCCATCTCTTGGAGGAATAAGAGGATCGAGCTTGGTGTTTCAGTAACGCTGCTAAGTAACAAGCTTTCCCGAAATACACACACAACAGGTGGCACTCCCAGCCATCTTTATCGCAAGTCCACCCTCCTCCCACTCACTCAGAGTTAATGGGAGGCCTGTCCTTGTTGGATGCTCTGCAGCAGTTGTGTATCTATGATGCTGTCATCCTCCTAACCCTGCCATGAAAATCTATGACTGCCTCAGTGGAGAATGATTTCTAATGGGGATCGATTGGTTACACAATGTTACAGTGCATGTGCTGTTATAAAACTGAATCCTTGTACGTGAGCTACGTTGATATACTGCCAGTCTTTCATCAGAAGGAGGATTTTGTGCACGAGACAAACTTGCGAGTCACTGTGTTGTTTAAAGTCTGGATTATTATTTCCAGCAGGTGTCAGGGATGTTGTGACAAGTGTTGGTTCAGGACATACTGTGAGCTGTTCGGGAGAGAGGTGCTTTCATTTAATCTGGATGTGGTGTTTTCCATCCAGCTTCCTCATTTGCATGCAAAGCTCTGCTGTTCTCTCTCACTTCAAGCTTAGAACGGCCATTTTTCCAAGTGATGCTTCAAAAAGCAGATAAAGAGCTTTAGTCTTGGAAAATTAAGAGGGTGCAATCAGCTGCTGTGGTTATATAGATATGTTATAGGTGTGTGCATATCTTAGTGTCTCTAAGTAAGCATTGGCTTTCGCTTTTTAGACTAGAGTGTGTACATTCTGTGCAGGGTAGCAATGCATAGTAACACAGTAACTTCATATCGTAACAAACAGTTCAGTATAGATAAAGGGAAATATATTTCTTTCAAATCATTTTTTGCAATCAAGTTTAGGCTCAACGAGCTTGGGTTCGGCCTGAGGACATGCCTGAATGCACATTCTTTTGCTTTGCACCCCCATGCTCTGATGAGCGGTTGGGCTTCTTCCAAGGATATCCATTATTGAACTAATTCCCCTGCTCAATCTCTTGCTTTCCCTATTTTCTCTGTTTCTCCTCCTCTCACATACTCAGCCTTCATCCCTTTTTCTTCTCTTTACTCTGCTGAGCAAGATAAGCCACAGCAGGGCGCAGGGTCGTGGAAGTCTGTGAATTGACGGCAGCCATTTCTGTCCACCACTGGAGAAAAGTAGTTAATTTGTCCAGACCCACAGTATAATTTTCCCGGAGTCTCACGTCGAGAGCCACCATTCTCATGAATAACAAACAGAGCTTCGCTAGGGGGTGGGAGTTTACTCTGACTCTCTCCCTCTCTGCTTTCCCACCTTAGATCCTCAGGCTGCTTCTGTAAGCCCCATAGAGTTTACTGCACATTTCTGGGGTGATCCTCTCATTGGGCTAGACTTAAGAAAAGGGAGCAGCGGGATGAGCATGCTGTGAATCCACCTGCTACAAAAGAGCAACAAACACAACAGAGATGCAGGCTTTTTCGCCTCATGGGCAGTGTAGATGAGCCTGGATTTATGTGTTTCACAAGAGGAAGTTGGCATGCACAAACCTTCATTTAAAAATGTTCCCCCTACCGCTGTCATCACACACCTATATGTTCCAAGGCAGTGATGCTGCCTGATATCTGAAGTCCTCAGTCATATTTATCATTCTTATCATCTTTGTGTTGCATTATCCAGGTTAAGGGCTTATACAGAGCTCTAATAGCCCTCAGGCAACCGAGTGACTTTACTAATCTGACATCCCCACAGCTTCTTTTGTTGTTTTTTTAAAGGAGGAAATCTGTTAAATAACTAGAGACGTGCAGGCACGCAGAGGAGGGGGCAGGTGGGCAGGCAACGATAACTATCCACATCCTCTTTCTTATTTGTATGTAAATACGAGGATGCAGCGATGCGTTGAATCAGCCCTTTAGAGATAACTAGAAGGGAATGGAGAAGGGAAATGTTATTGTTGCTGTGAGCTTGTCCACTGACTGTGTGTGTGCTGGTGCACCGGGTGGGGTGGAGTGGTGAGGAATGCACTAATCATGCAACTGTGCTGCCCTGCCCTTGCCAGCCACATTGCCTATTGTCTGCACTTTGAAACCAAGGAAAAAAAAACTAGCAAGGGTTCAACCATTTCTCTCTCCCCATACAAGACACAGCAACATAAAGATAGAAAGCATCTTCCCAGTCGTGCCTTCTTCTCTCACAATGACGGGAATGTTGTGACACAATCAGTAAACCAGGCCGAACTGTTCCACAGAGAACAAAAGCTCGTATTCAGCGTCTTCTCAATACTCTCTCTCAGCCTCCATAACTCCTCACCTGTCCCAAATTTTATAAAACATCTTCAGATATCCGCAGCATCCAGCGTTGGTTAAGACGTGTCGTTTTTCTCCTGCAGATATACAAACAGAAGTGTACATAAAAGTATTTAATGCTACAATGAACTCAACAGTTGAGCTCTGCACAGGAGCTGCGTTCCTTGAATAGCAGAGAGATTTATTCTGAGGTGATGCATAAGACGTAATGTTTCCTAGAGCAAGCTGTGCTCTACTTTCCTGCAGTAAAACTATATTGCAGCTCTGGTGATTTGATTTAATGTTGTAAGCAGTTGTCATTCTTACAAAAATAAATCTTGGACTACACATGGTTGGATGGTTTGGCCTGAAGCACAGTCAGTTTTTCATTTAGGTTTTGTTAATTTCCTCCAGTGTATTTTTTCAGATTATTTTCCGTTTGGAAATGAATGATTGACAACCGAAAGCAGACAGTAGAGCTTTGAGGCACTCGCATATCTGAATGTCATGCTGAAGGCAAAGCCATCAAATTGACTTCTTGTTTTTTCTTTTGTAAAAAAGGTTAATTATGTTTGTGTCGCTTTGCACATTTTGTTCATGAGCAAGCGAGTCAACCACTGCTGAATTTTGCATATTATGTCTTTTAACTTGAAAAATTACTATCATGATAAATGTGAATGTATTTACCTAACCTTTCTAATTTTCCAAGAGGTTTGCTGCACATAGAGAGTTCAATAAAATGACACATTAAAGGCACAATTTGTTTTCCATCTGCAACCTGAAGCGCTGCTAAAATTCAAAGCACCAGATTTTGGAACTGCTGTCAATCAGATTGATTGACTGGTGACAATGACATTTATTAGCACTCGCTAATAATAGGGGACACCTCAATCTAAGAATTTATTAAAGATTTTTGATGCTGTTTGTTAACATCAGCATTGTGCAGAAACACACAAAGTGTAATTGAATTGCAATTTAGAACCCGTGAGTTATTTTCTCAATTATCAGGACCTGATTGTGAGTGATTGGGCTGTTTTTCTGTATTTTTCCCAACTTGTAAAAACTCAGAAACGTTTTTTTTTCTGAAAGTGTGATATGCCCCTCTGATTAGTTACTGAAGCGAATGTACAATGTGTCTGAACAATCAGTCGCCTGCTGAGAGGAATTCTGATGTATTTCATCTCATTATCAATGATGTTAAATGGCGGTTTTAACATTCACCTCACTCATTAAATACCAGGCCCTTGCTGTGTAATGTAGCGGCACTGCTCGTTTTCCCTTAGGCTTAATAACCTAAAAATTATATTTCAAGTGTAATCATTTCCTCTGACGTTGGTAGAGGTGCTCTTTATGTCAGGTGAGGTGGGGTGCGTTCATTTTATGCCAACCAACCATTTACCGACTCATGGTAAACAATTGATCAAAGAACCAATTACTGTCCATTTCACGGTTCATATCTACCAGACAACCCTCCCCTCTGAAGCAAGACAGTCAGTGTGTCGACTGGATAAAGAGATGTCAGGGTTGGAGGAAACACCAGTCAAAACACAAAACACCCCGGATTCTTCCACATGTTGAAGCAAACTGACAGCCTCTGAGCCGCTCATGTGATGTATCACATGCTGCACTGGGTCCGGTTCCCTGTCCTCCTTTCAACAGATTGTTACCAAGATGTATTCGCTTACAGCCAGGACAGTGTCAGGTAACTGAGGATTCACATTTGAGTTGGTCTTGATTGATGCATTGAGGTGATTTAAAAGTTGTAAATAATTATTCTAGAATTCTTTGAGTGTAACGGCATATAGCCATCTGTACCTTGACCGTTTCAACCATTTTAATGCAAATTTGTAGTTGTTGTACCTATTCTGGACAATAATCCAGAATAAGTACAGTATGTTGTGTTCTTCATTTATGTCAGTGTTTCATCATCTGAATCAGCATTTCAAGAGGGGTGTTGGTCTGATGCAGTGCAGCATGCCCTAACAGGATGCGTAGGTGTGTTCTTTTGGTCTTTTGTGTCTTAAACACAGACCTGCCGTCACTGGCAAGTGCCACAAAAGTGTTAAATAACTAATTAACTGTGTTTTAAGTCACATAGATGGCTTGCACGTTGTCGATCATTGGACTTAACCAACACCTTCATTTTAAGCCCCAAATCAAAGTACTTATTTTAATTTCTGGTTTATTTGAGTTAAATGGTTGGTTTTTCTAGAGCGCACAAACACCAATACCGAACATATAGATGTCCAACCAGTGCCTTTTTAGCCTGGCAGCGTTTCACTATTAGTTTACCTTCTCTAGAAAGTTGCTCCAATAAAGACTGTTTACCGTCAGAGTAACTGGGGCATTGTGTCTGAAAATGCATGTCAATGTTTTGATTTGTAAATGTCAAGTTTCAATGCTTCATGCAGCAGAAACAATTCAACACATCCGTTTTATTGCTATGGCGACTGAAGTAACTCAATATTTATTTATATCAAAGTCAAAAGTCAAAGTATTTTTTCTTATCCCAGAGTTGGGAAATTTGTTTGGTCAAAATGCACATTTAAGACACATAGGCATATACGTAGGAAAAACAGTCTAATAGCAGAGGGGAGGGTTCTAACAATCGATGTGTCAAGATGAATACTTAAACTTGTCCAAAGAGTAAAGAAACTTGTCCCGGAGAAAAGACAATTTACAGCAGGGAGGTCACTGAGGTGGACAGTGGAGGGTTAAGTGGAGGTATATAAAAGCAGTTCCATAACACTTATACATGAGTACAGCTGTTTTGTCTTTCCACTTTCCTGCAGAGCTCAACTTTATGGTCTTAACACATAGCCATTAACAGAGTATATTTCTGTAATATGGAATGCAAACATAAAGTACAAGAAACACCAAAACAAGGTGGTGAAACAAAACCCTCTGTAACCCGCCGAACCTTTCCTTATCTATTCAACGCCACCAATGCACCCAAGGAAGGCTCTAAAGACAACTTCAGTAGACAAAGAATGGTAAAAACTTTGGGCAGCACAAATCCAAATGGGATCCTTCTGCTTTGTTTGGCTGACCTGCAGTAGGTCCAGCAGTAAAACAGTTAAAGGACAGTAGGCATATTATACAAAGAGAAACACGATGCAATGGTTTTATGTGGCCCCAGTAGTTGGCTTTGCATGACTATTCTAATAACAGCTTCTACCTTTACTCTATTATAATCTCAAAGTACATTGTAGTCCATTTAAATTAGCCATGACGGGTTCTGTAACAAAATCTAATGATTGGCTAAATGTTTGACGTTTAAAAGATCTGTGACAACAAAGCCTCTATGAAGCCAGCAGTAATTGAACATTAATTACTTAAAGCACACCAACATAAGGTCCAAGTATTTCTAGACGTAGAGAACAATGAGTGACATCAATGTGATTCTGGAAAAGTCCTGTCACTGTTTACTTTGATTACGTGCTTTGCTGAATGTACGCACATAATCAGATAACTTTCTTTGGAACTTGTGTTTCGTTATTACAAAGGAAGTCATTTGAAATCACTGTAATTTGTTATTTTTTTCCACGTTCACTGCATCATTTGCTTGTGCTTATACCAAGCATGTTGGGATATGTAGTTGACTTAAATCAAGACTTCAAGGGTTGTTTCGGTTTCTTCAGTCCAAATTTGATTTAGTCTGCGGGGAAATCCGTTTAACCACTGTTTTATGGTTGGAATTGCACTGTTGATGGCTTGTGAAAGTTTTCCTTGAGGAGAGCAGAAGGCAGCTTGAAGTTTCCTCAGTGTGTTTTTGTCCTTGAGGGATGAGGAAGGAGGGCTTGTGTAAAGTCAGCCTCCATGGAAAAACAGACCCCTGCCCCAAAAAGATAAGGGCCGTTTTGACCTCATTAGAGAGAGAGAGAGAGAGAAAGAGAGAGAGAATTGGTACTTCAAGTGGAAATTACATAACATAATCAGAGGCTACAGACACACACACACACACTCTGTTTCCCCATTCCAGCTTCTTCTGCCTTAATCAAATATCCCCCCCACACTCATTGTTGAAGAGCTTCCAGTAATGGTGTTTATTTTGGGCAGGAAGCTTTTGCTGTCTCCCAATTCCAGACTACACAAGAATTCTGAGCAGGTTTTGAGTCAACAAATTTAAATGTACTCAAAGATGTCAGTGTGCATACTAGAGTCACCATTTTTTTTTTGTGATAGGTGAAGCTTCTGCTGGACAAAATTAAAACAAATTGTGGGCTGTGGTGAGACCACTCCAGGAACATCAGAGCACAAAAACTAAAAACAAAAGTACAAAATCTTATGAACAACATTTAGCCATACTCCCTTTATTGTTTAATTGGCAGTAGCATAACCATCCAAAGAATCCAAATGACCAGTTAGATTTTTTTGTACATTGCTTCTAACCATATCTTATATAAACTCAGGGTAAAGGTCAGAATGTCCGTGTTAGACACATTCTCCCTATAAATACTCTGTTTATTTTAGATGGGTGGTGGCGCCTGGGTAGAGCATGCAAATTTGGTCATAAACAACCGAGAGTCTAGCCGTTCCTTGCATTTATCAATTGTCACAATTTCGGTGTGAGCCCTTACCGACAAACTTTAGAAAATCTCATTATCTCTCCAGTTATATATTTTTGTTGGCGTCTTCGAGTACATCCCCCTATTTCTTCACCCTCGGATGTTTTGTTTATATCTAGTTTCACGTGAGCCAATAGAAAAAACATCATCAAAACAGCCACTGGTTCGCTGTGAATGCTTCAAACAATCAATCAATCAATCAATCAAAATCAAAATATATTTATATAGCACTTTACAGCAACCAGTAGGTATCCAAAGTGCTTAACATCAGAATGAGTAAAATCACATCATACAATAAAAAAGTGAACATAGAAAACAGTAAAATTAGAAAAGGTTACAAAGAAACAAAAGAATGAAATTGTCACACCACAGCTACGTATTAAAAGCCAGACTAAACAGATATGTTTTTCAAACATGGGCTCAATTGGACATAACACAGACTCTGTACTAGGAGCTGGGAGGGTAAATACTATTTTATTGTCCAGTCCAACTGATTCAGAGAGTTCTTTTCTCGCATTCATTTCCTCGGGGTAATGTCTAGATTATTTCAGGTTTGCAGTCTATGTGTGAAAGGGGCCATATACTACACATATACTGTATATGACGGGCCCATAGTGGGAGAAGAGACAAGAGATATTAAGAGAGAATGAAGCAGATAATAGCAGACAAAATAATCCTGAAAACTGCAGAAGAAAAGATACAAGGAAAATATCTGTAGTATGTATGTAGTTTGGGATTTTACAGATTTTAATGGAGTTCACACCATATGCGCCACAGCAGGGCTACTTTATCAGCCCTTTTATCATCCCTAACGAACAACCGAGCATTACAACACAGAAGATGAGGGAACGTGTTTGTTTTGTGTTATATCTGGAGCTGGTTGCTGTAAATGCCAGTCTTGGCAAAACATCCTTTGTTTGTCCTCAGCCTAGGGGTATGGCATGCAGAGCAAGCCCAACAGGGCACAAGTAACTCGTTTTCATCTCTGCAGTATCTATGTTGTCTCGTGTTTTGATATGTGTCTGTTGAAGTAAGATAAGACTGTACCTGCCAGTGAAATGAGACTGGTGTCTAAGTCTGTTTATTGTGAGGCCTTAGATAATATCTCTTCACTTATTGAACACTGGTTCTGTTCAGGGACCGGCAGCCTGTCTTGTCATATTAATCTCACACAACAAATTACTCTCAGTGAAAAGTCAACACTATCAATATCTACAAGGTTTAGATCTGTTGGCCTGGAGGAAGGACTTCCTATTTTTACTCTACTCACACGAACATCTGCAATAGGAGAGCAAGTCCGGTTTGGCCCGAGTGGTCAGTGGCCACACAAGCTAAATCGTTCCACCAGATGTAATATTCATATACGGCAGCTGCATGGGGGGGGGGAAGAGTTATTTTCCTAAGTGTCTCCTACTCATCTCTCCTGGCGAGAAGAGCTGACTCTGGAGAGAATGTGGTGTAACCTGCCAAAGCAAACCCACAGAAACTTGATGAGTGTCCCACTGCCGTGGCTCTAGAGATCAACTCGCAGTTCATTGAAATTCCTCTGATATTGGAACACTCGCCGCTCACTGCTGACTGATGATCCTCTCCTCCAGAAGTAGAAGCATTCACATGCACCATCACTACTGTGGCTCTTATTCATTTTCATATTTTAAAAAAACAAACAGCTTCTGCCCTTGTTCTTGGGTGTTATTTCTAATGTCTCTTTGCTGCTTTTGTCCTGCAAATGGTTATTCTCAACTCATAGGAATCCTGCCAAAGTCCTGTGGCTCTGAGTGCTGGTTAGTGAGCTTTCAAATCCTATTCTACTGCTCCACTTAGCAATGAACTAGATGTGGTTATTTTCAGCTTTCTGCACATATTTTATGTCAACAAGAAACCTGGTTTCCTTAATCAGGGAATGGGTTAAGAAAAAAACGTAGTAAAGCTAAATGTTGTAGAAGAAAGCTAGTTTCAGAGTCACGCAAAGGCACAACTGGGTTGTAACAATTTTTTTTTTTTTTTTTTTTTTAAATAAAAGCTGATAACAATTATAAAGACAAAGTACAAGGAAATCAGTGGTGAAAGAATATCCAAAGTACGAAGTATCCAGAGTACAGCATGTAATCAAGTAAAAGTATCTCCAGCAAAAATCACTTGTTATGAAGTTTCGAAAAATTGCCCCTTGAACACAGGCACAAACACGTACAGATTACTAACCAAATTATTTGCATCACATCTGTTGAGATAGGTCAAGCTAATTGTGCCTTTTTTTTTTTTTTTTTTTAATGGTTCAAATCGACTTTATCCACGTCACCTGTCTGTAGCTCAAATTGACATAACCTTTACAACCAAGATCAATGAATCAAGTCCTTGTGAACACTCTGTAATTGTCTTGGTTGACGAAGACTTTCTTAATTGGGACCAAATGGTTTGGGAATGTGTTGCTGAGGTGACGCTATTGCCTGGCTTGCAAAACTAACGTGTATGGTTGTCAAACCAATTTAACATCTTATTTCACCACTGGTACCATTCATGAGAAAGAACTTTGAGGGTGTCACCCCCACCCACTTATTTTGTTTGTAAATAGATTTTTGGTGTATCCATCATCCAGTTCCCCTCTCTTTCATCTGAAATGGTCCTTCTCTCAACAGGAGAAATCATGAAGAGAAATGAAAATGGGAATGGTATTATTTTATGGAGAACAGGCTGGCAGATGTGGGCTTTAAATAGAAGTATTCCCTGTGTTTTCCACTCATTGTTTTTCTTTCTAAGCCGTGTCAATCATAGCTAAAATAGTCCCAGAGGTCCCTCTCCTGCTGCGCTGTGCGGTAGGTAGATGGTACTCAGTCCGCTGTTTGTTTGAAAGAGAGCTACTCCTATGGGCTATAACTGGGCTCAGCCGTGAATTCCACATATGGGTTCAGCCACGCAGATTGTCATGCAGTATGAGGCACAAATGGGAGCTAAAGACCAGGCATTAAGAGGCATTTAAAATGTGGCATCATCTTTCATTCCCAAATTTCGTCATGTGATTTAATATCAAGCAAAATTTGGGTTTGGCATGGGTTTGATGCACTTCTTGGATTTGGTTTTTGCATGTGGGTTTACGGCACATGGGTAAGGCAATATACTAAAGGCACACATCCTTCTAGAGATACACCTGCTAGTGATCAACTTAGGCTATGTTCAGACAAGGATTAGCAGTGAAGTAGGGCTGAACAATTTAAGGAAAAAAATGTAATTGCCATTTTTTTTTGCCAGATATTGCACTTATGATTCAATTTGTGATTATTTATTTTTATATAATATATTTATAACATGGGACACCATCAAAACTTTTCTATATCTTTATGAGAGGAACATAGATATGACGTTGGTGTGGGAGACCTGGGTTCAATTCCCATTGCGATACATGTGTGTCCCTGAGCAAGACACTTAACCCCTAGCTCCAGCAGATAAAAGCTAAATGGCATGTAATGAAATTTCAGTGTGATCTCACTAGCATTCCAAATGACATTTATCATATAAAAAACAGTAAATATCATAATGAAAAGGGGAAATAAAAATGTTAAACTAAATTTTACAACAAACATTCAACTAAATTTTGCACATTTGATTAATTGGAGCCTTCACGATTAGCTAATTGCATTCTTTCAAATTGCGATTTTGAATTGAAATTTAGCCCTACACTGAAGCAAAAAAAAAAAAAAAATGCAGTGCATTCATTCATTTCAATGAGATCCCTGTGTTGACACAACAGGAATCCCAATGTAGAAGGCTCCAGCAAAACAGTGTAGGTAGGTCTGTCCAACAAAAAAGTTCAACCTGGCTCAACACTAACCTGAATATCAGCGTGTGTATGCAGAATACTTTGTAACGTGATCTGTAGAATTCTGTTGTCAATCTTGCTATTGTTGAGACAGAAGATAAATCCTTGTGACTTCCTGGTTGATATTTCATCTTGTCACCTGTGTTAGTAGCAACACGCCAAAGCCATTATTGAC
>NC_045755.1:16490835-16501646 GCF_008692095.1 Etheostoma spectabile
CCTTTTTCTGTTTGTTAAGACTGTTTGAGAATACTCAAGGAGAATACTATTCAGACCAGAGTTAGACATAGCCATCTGTGCATGAGGCTCTCCTGCGTAATTAAAAATGCATGCTGATAGATTTGGAACTTGAAGCAAAATTGAAAACATGAAAGGAGAACTTAATATTGTTAGATGTGGTTGCAGGCGTGGATTGGCAATCGGTAGTAGCGGGAGTTTTCCCCGGTGGGCCGCGGCTGAATGGGCTGCACTCCAGTCAAAAATTGGTCAGGCCATAGGGAAGAGAGGTTGCATGATTGGCCCAGTTGTGTGTTGTTCATGTGAATACTGGCCATTCACATCCTTGGTCTTTGACTGACTGGCCCACAGATAAGAGAGAGATCACGTGATTGGCCCACTAGTTTGCCCCTCATCTGAACACTCGCCAATCACATCCTACTATGGCCCACTTCCGACCAACCATTGAGAGAGCACTTTTAGGTTCCGCCCATATTGGCGGCAAAAACACTCCACAATAGACCGGTAGCTACCCTAAAAACAGAAGATTTAAGCATGTCAAACAATGATTTTAGCACCCTTTTCTGCCAGAGAGGACAAGTTAGCTGTTTGTAGGCTAATGTTAGTTATGTATTAGCAAGCTAAGGCACTTGCACACATAGTACTATATCTTTCTGATTAATCAAGATTTCACAATAACACAAGTGTTGGCTACGAACTACGTACAAAATGCAGCTTTAGCCTAACTTACAGACTTATCACTTGTTAACAACTAACGTTGTACAAGACATCTTGATGACCAAGAGCCAGGCAGCCTTTTTGACTCCGTACATAATCATACTCTCTTACTTAGCCTACCGCTCAGCTAATTGAGCGTATTAGGGGCTGGTATGCAAGGACCAACGTTAACTTTTTGTTCACCAGCTAAATGGTTAGCAAATGTTAAAATTGTACTTTTTTGGGGGGTTGGTGAGTTAAGTAAATCTACCAGACATTTACATATTTTACCAGCATTTGGCAAGTAGATGGTGCTAATTTTGAACCTTACTTGTATGTTTATGTGTTGTTGGGGACTGCAAGGACGGTTGATGTCCGTTAGATTGTGGTGGGCTGGTCTAGGTCTCAAAAGTCCAGAGTTGATTTTTTTTACTCCAGTCCAGACCTGTGTGGTTGTATTCACTCTTACTGCATCACTATAGTGACAAATTCCTCTAGTGATCCAAGGAAATGTCATATACTGGGATTGATTTCCCTCCCACAACAAAAGGTCTATAAACAAATAACAGAGGGTACAATAATGGTATCAGTTATAAGGAAATTGTAAATTTACAGACAGCATTATTCTGTTAAAAATGGTTACAGCTATGAAGTGTCCATTCCTTGACTTTTTAAAAGAAAGAAACATGTTGTGGAAAAGACAAAGAATACAATTCATTTCCCATGACTCATCCTAATCCCATTGCTAAATTTGATTTTTAAAAGACAGTCCTAGCCTAACGACACGCATCGTCTAAAATAATTGAATTGTGACCGGCTCCGAAGCTGCAGGGCGTGCTGCTTGCCGGAGGTATTTGTTTTGTTTCTGCAAGACACAGTACCTTTAATTAGGCAGATGATTTCGGCTCCGAAAGTCCTTCCCAAAAGGCCAGACCCTTTTTAAAATGACTAAAAAGAAAACAATGTCAGGAGGAAATATTTTCTTTGCAAGCCATTCTACTCTAATGACTGGATCAAGGATCTGAGCAAACTACAATACCAAAGCGCTCCGGCATCTAGAGGGCCGCAGTGTCTGATATTTGATTGAATGCTAAATTTGGCCTCTGTTTTGAAAGAGAAAACATTCCCTTCTGCCTCAAGTATGTACCTCCTATAGGAATTACCGGAAAATTTGTTTTAAATTGTTGCCCGACGTTTCCTGTATCTAAAATTTGCTTAAATACCAAGCTTGGACATAACAAAAAGAACAAAGTTACAGCCACTAATCTCTGGTCCAGCTGATTGTATTGTCCATTAAACTGCCTAATAAGTTCAGTTACTGAGGTTTATTCTGGTTTGAGCCTGTTTGGCAAAGCCACCAAAAGTTGTTGAGGTGAGAGCTGTGAGAATGTAGCAAAGGTAAAGGATTATACCAAGTTGGAGGGGACAATAACTGTTATAATATAAAAGAGCAAGAAAAAATTAAATAAAAAAAAAAGGTCACTTGAGAAAATTTTGGCCCAAACTTATACTGTGACATACGTGGACCTGCACATGCGTACTGACCATTCAGCCACTTGGATGTTTTCCAGGACAGGTTTTGATCTTTCTCCTGTGAGACTCCATGCACTCCAGCACTGGTGTTTGCCAGGAGATGTGACACAAATGCCAACCTTTTATTGCCAGGTGTGTTGTTCAGGTACTGGTTGGGAAACAGGATGGTTAAGCACTGCCATCAGGTGCCCTCGGGCTGCTACTGCTCTCCAGCTGCGCGCACACACACACACACACACACACACACTGAGGGCAAAGCCACTTCTTGTTCTCTCAACAGCTGTCTGCATAATCAGTAGTCTCTCAGCAGGTACAGGCTGTCTCAGCTATGGTCTTATGTGCTGTGCAGAAGAGTCTCTATTATTCCATACAGGCATCTTGTAGGCATCTTAGGGCACATTTTTGGTAACAGACTAAGAGAAATATACTCTCTACTTTGCCACACACCACTCTTAAATTGGGCATGAAGGCATTAACTGCTTCTGGTGCATAATGCAGTAATAAAAAAGCACTGCATTCTTACGGCAGTTGCAGGAAATTCTTGTCATGATAGGACAAGGAGTATGAGGATATTTTTAGTTCAGTTTAGTGATAACGGGGCATCATAACACACATAACTTCAAAAATGTCAAGGTCCAGGACGTATTTCCATTGCGGTCCCTTTAATATAATCAACAATCAAAACCTCAAAAAATCCCCACCAAAATAAGTTATGCAAATAAGTATGGGGTACATCCTTTAAACACTCTACATGTATGTTGACACATGCATAATCAGCGTTGCGACTCAAGATGGAAGCTCAGTGAGTTCAAACCTCACTGTCAAGAATCGTGTAGTGAAAATGAAATCCCTAAACATGTTGTGCAATTCCTGACATTTGGGAACAGGCTCCAGCTGAGAACCTGAGAATACCTAACATAGTGAGAAATCCAACTCGTATTGAATTTAAAATGTCCTAGTTTTATATTCCCTGGACCACCAGATTTGAATCCCTGACAAGCATTTCCTTCGGTCCGGTTAGCCTTGTCGGCCCTTCTTTGTATAAAGAATAGTCCACTTTTGTATGCAAGAGTGAAGCTGTCATATCATTATTTTTAATCAGAATTGGTAAAGCAATTAACTGTGTATTGAAAATGAAAAACTAAAATAGTGACGTAGCTATAAATACTGCTGAAAACCCACACGACTAATGCCGATGTAGCTAAATCCAAATAATAGGGATTCAGAAACTTGGCTAAACAGTGACAAAATACAAAAGTGCATCCAAAAAAATATGAATCTTTAGAGAGGTCTATACGAGGACACAGAAACTCACTTTGAAATACAAGTGCAGCAAATCCGAAAGGAAATATACTGTCGGTTGTTAAGCGTTAACAGGTTGGAATTTGTGTAACGTTGTTCATTTTTGGTTTGGCTTATTTGTGAAGATGAGTCACTTGTTTATAGAGAAATCTATTTTATACAAACCTGTTTGTGTCAGAGACAGCGATAGTGCAAACCGGGGGACTTGCATGAAATTGTCCATGTTAAGCCATTCTTGATCAAAAATGATAATGTTTTGAACATTGGAGTTTGCAGTGTAATTGCACAGGGCCATTATCACTCCAGGTTTGTATAATCAGCCTATTTGCCTTCTAGCCAGCTTCTAAAGTTCTAAAGCATCCTGTCGAGCCCTGAACTTTTTGATTATGTATTGTACTGTACTGTAGTGAATAGGATAGATGGGGGATTTTGTTTTTGAAAAAGGTAACTTTCTACATTATTGAGCTATTCGACAATGTGTGAAAGCCATTTGCACTGTGGTTACTGCTTCCACTTTTGTAGCTTCCTGGATGCTTTGGAATTGGCTTCACTTCTGCCCAGCATGTCTGTGGTTCTTTTGATAGGTCTATGAAACCTGAATAGTCCCAGAGTTGTCGGAGCTCTGAATAAGCACAAGCCCTCGGCCAAGAAAACTCAGCCTCAGCAGCCAAAAATCACGATAGCCTAGCAGAAAGGCAGCGAGCACTGAATGGCACTAAGCTCTTGTTCTTGTTAGATAAACCCAATCAACAGAGAGGCAGGACAGATTTCTGCTCCTCAAGTGTCAGAGCTCCACAATGGCCCAAGACATCTCTTCTCTTTGTAAAGGCTTCCATCGTGAGGAGGCTCTGCTTACACAATAGCTCTCCGTCTAAGTGCCGGGCTTGTTTCTCTTCTGCCAAATGGACTAGTTCAGTCCATGCCAGGTTGAAAGGTAGACCAGGGCCAACACACTCAAGAGGCTATGTGGGTATAGAAGAAGGCTGTGGGACACCAGATGTTAAACAACCCATTTGGCATTGTCCCGTGGGCCAGGGTGAGGACTGGCTGTACACGTGACAAGATACAGACATTGACTTGGAGGCTGCAGAACCAACCACAGCTCCGGGTCAGAGGTCGCATTGTAGTCTGCTGAAAGAATTCCTGTGAGATCAGCAGTTATTAACTCTGAGGGCCCTATTTTAACAATCTTAGCGCACAGCATGAAGTGCATGGCACAGGTGCGTTTAAGGCATGTCCAAATCCAGTTTTGCTAGTTTGACGGTGGAAAAAAAGGGACTGTGCACCGGGCGCATGGTTCAAAAGAGTTGTTCTTAGTGTCTTCATCAATTCATAGGTGTGTTTTGGGTGCAACATGCGATCAACCAATCAGTGTGTCATATTCCATTCCATTTAAAAGCGTGTTTGTACCTTGGCACATTGCTATTAGATTGTCAGTATGATTGTCATATTTATTTGTAATCTTTTGTGTGTGTGTGTGTTGGTGTGTGGTGGTGTGTGTGTGGTGGTGTGTGTGGTGTGTGTGTTGTGTGTGTGGTGTGTGTGTGTGTGTGTGTGTGTGTGTGTGTGTGTGTGTGTGTGTGTGTGTGTGTAACAAGCAAAGTGTGCTGTGCAAGAGCCTAGGCGGATTTTACTAATGTGCTGTTAAAATAACAATGAAACGACGCGTTACTGACTTTAGACCAGGTTTATGTTGGTTAATGGCGCGACCATTGTCTGCTGCATCAATATAGCAATTTGCCAAGAATTCATCTGAACACACATCACTGTAAGACCAGCACACCCATGGGCGCAGGTGCATTTGCTATTTAAACGACGTGGGCGCAGGATGGGAAATTAACAACTGCGTCGGTCTCAAAATAGCAAAGATACTTGCTTTTTAATCAAATATTTTTAATGTTCAGTATAAATAGATCTACTGATTAATTCTTTTAACTTGCAAAACAAATTTCTGGGTATAAATTGCGATATGTTGCAGTCTTTCGTGATATGAATATTGCGGCAGTTAAAATTGCAATGACGATAAACAAATGCTATATCGTGCAGCCCTAGTAAAAGCTTGAATAGCCAGACTGTGGTGGAGCAAAATGAGAATAGAGGCTAAAGTGTGACACACAAAAGCACCAGGATGTTGGATGCTGTACCTGTGCATTTTTGCCTCCTGACTTTTCATTTTCCTTTCTCTTCGTTGTATAACATTTTAGAAGCTTGCATGTTTTTTTCAAAATCCTACCTGCATTTGGAGGATGGGATGTAAGATACAAGAAACAAGAGGGTGAGTTTGTGGTTCACAGGTGCTGCTAGAAACATAGGTATGGCAAAAAAAGTCTAATAGGACTGGTGATTTTATCTTTTGTGCCGTGCTGTACAAAAAAAAAAAAAACATGAGGACAGGAAGGAAGAAGAAGTGCACATGCCAGCACCGGGGCGAAAACAAGATTAGGGGTCAGACAAAACACAGGACCACTTCCCTCCGCAGCCTCCGTACGGCACACAGCAGGGACCCCGTTATTATTGTGGGTTTGCAGGAACAGGATTCATTTCTGGGACGCACCACTCAGGAGAGGTTGCGGGGATAAACGCTCTAGCAGCAGTCACCACCAGCCTGCCCCCACCATCTCTATCTGGCTTGAGTTACAGCCATACGGGTCTGTGGTCAGGACACACAGATGCTGAAACTATTTCACCTCTCTCTAGACAGCTTAAAGCTCTTGTCCTCACTGAGGGATGATGCAGTTATTACTCAATGTCAAGTATTACGAGGATGACTGTCAGTGTGGGTATGTCAGGGTGGCTGAACATTTGTGTTACTCTGCGGGTAACAACCATATTCATCAAAATTCCCATTTAAATGCTGTATTCACTAACCATCGTATTTATTTAAACCCCTTAAGCTATAAATTCCCTCCTAAACATATCCTCAATTTAGTATTGAACTGTTTATATCCCTTTTTGCAAGTTTCTAAGAAATATATGTTTTCTTTTTTGGTGACCCATTTGTGTCTTAGTCTGCTGTGACTACGGCTGACTTGCTAATGGGGCTATAACTATAAGCTGCATCTCCATTCAGAAGCAAGTCATCAGTGTTTATGGGGCCTCGAGCAAATACACAAAAAGATAAAAACCTCCAGCACAACAGGACGGGAGAATTAAGCCTGTTCTCAATTTCCTGGGATGACAATGTTTATACCTGGGGGAAACAGACTACAAAACACAGAAACACGCATTCTTCTGGATTTATGAACCAAAAGCAAATGTGTTTGACTTACAGTACATGAAACACTCACACACTTGTATATGGCCCTTATTTTTGTAAATTTTGTGCCTTAGTTAGGACCCATGGATGCATATTCATAACCTACATTTAGGAATGGCATTCTAAGTCATTTGAAAAGCAGATTTGGCATTTTCTCCGCAGTTATGTAAAATCAATGTGTTATGCATAAATTTAACCACTAGCTAAATATTTATCAAGGATCCAAGGCAAAACCATGTAATTACACAATTTTCCATGATTTTGAATACTTTCATGGTATTAATTTAGAATCAGTTAATGTCATCCATTAGCAGTGTTTTACACTTCCCGTCATGTAACCCTTCGTTTGACTCGGTGTCGCTTACGTGCAACTTTTAACTTCACCTGCCTCTTGATTTTAATGCCTTCAATAAGCACTTAAGAAGCCATCCACAGCTGCATGCTGGTTTGAATTGATAATGCTTGCTTTGCACCTGAGGTTGACAGGCAAAGTACTGCAGTTTTTCAGATTGATATGCTGATTCATTGGATTAACATTCAGTTGCGCCAGTGGTGTTGATTTAAAAAAATAAAAATAAAAAAAATAAAAAGCTTGGTAAACTGCTGTTACTCTTATAGTCGGTTTGTGCATGCCGAGCAGTCACAGTCACAGTACTATTGGGATCTGCTGAGGGTCAGAGGCCCAGCGTGGGGCTGCAGTAAGCCTGTTTAAAGCAAGGAAGAGGGTTATTTAAGGTCTTTCACTGGCCTGTCATACACTTCACTGTGTTGTGATCCATGTTGAAGAGCTCTGTTAGCCATACAGCAAGCAGTTTGAAGGCATCGGCAGCATGACTGACAGTTACTGACACGGAAAACCTTGATATTTTGAAAAGAGAAGAAAGTCAAACATACATGCAAATGTAGCCAATACAACTTGTGTTACTTTACTGCAGTTTTCTGCCTTGCAATTTCTTTTTGCATATCTGCCAACATGCATGTGGACACTGATATCTCTGTGATAATCTGCTACCAGCCTGCTGATGTATCGGTGGTCAGCTCTAGTTTCAGCTTTCTTGCCAAGCCTGACATCGCTGAGCAGGGGACTGAGTAGGGGCCGTGTGGTTTTCTGTGGAGGTCTGCGGTGTTGGAGTATACTGAGTGAACCCCCATCCTCCCAAACCTGCCAGTGCTCCTATGTCCTCTCAACCCTGAGCGCACACACACACACACACACACACACACACACACACACACACACACACACACACACACACACACACACACACACACACACACACACACACACACACACACACACAGCCAGACTCTTAACCTGGCCAAAAACTGCTCCTCTGTTCCAACCTACTGTGTAGGTCATAGACCAGAGAACAACTTTGGCAAACTTAAAGTGTACAAAGGGTTTCCCACTCATGTATTAAAGTTTTTTCAGACAGCCAAAGATCTCTGACCAGCCCTGCTGAGTCTGACCGGCCTGCCCTCAGGCCTCAGCTCGATCTGACACATCCAGAGGAATGCTGATGCTGCTATCTTTGGTTCAACACTCCCTACCGGACCCCTGTTGTTTGTTTGGCTTTTATTTTATTGCGCCCCCCCACATCCCCGGTGTAAAGCAAACTCATTTTGAGGTCTGTATTACAGTCTCACTTGGAGTGAAAATGAGGGTCAAGCTGACTTCAAGTTCAAAGCCAAAAATTAAACCCATGATTTTAAAGAAAACTACCCAGGGCTTTGTGGCCAATACAAGCTCGGAGTCTTGAGAATAGCTTGTATGCTGTTTGACTCGACTCTGTCCCCAAACAACCCTTCAACAGAGCACTCGGTTGTGTGATTTGTGGGACTTGAAAAGGCATCAGATTTTGGAAAGAGTGAAGAACTCTAGACTGACTACGGTGATAAATCTCAACTGGAATGGTTGTTTGTTCTTTAGTTTTTTCTTTTAATGACTCGTCTAATGACTCTTTCTTTAGTGTTTAATTTATTATACTGCACTGCAGCTTTTACCGTCATGTTTTATCTGTTTTTATTTTTTGAATTGTTTTTATGTAAAGCTCTTTGAATTGCCCTGTTGCTGAAAGGTTCAATACTAATAAAGCTGCCTTGCCTTGCCTTCTCCCTGTAACTTAACTATGCTGCCATTTTGGCCTCGACTTGATATTTTGATCTCAAAAGAGCCGACTGATTAAATAAAAGTTGAGCAAAGTTTGTTTGAGATAAGCCGGGCCCTTTTGGCATGCTAAAATAAAATGGGGGACCTTCCACTTCTACCTTTCACTCAGACATGCCAGTACCGTCTTGATGATAGTTTGATTAAAGAATACTTTTGGATAAAGGTCACAGTAGGTAACAGAACATATTAGTTTTCCGTACAGGATTAAATGTAATGTTTTTTGCCACAGATCAGAGGAGCTCCAGTCACACCTTTTTGAGGCTGTCAAATGATGTCTCACTCCTGCTCAGAGATGGCGCAGCCGTCCTGGACCTAACACTCACCCTGGCAGCCTGTAGTGTCCCATTAATCAGCCAGCAGCTTCGGGGTGGATGTCCTCTCTTTGATCTCTGCCATACCTGAACGCAGCGCTGTGCCTGTGACTGGCAGTCCTGGTTAAATGACAGTGGGCATCAGTGTGCAAGCGTCTCTATTCTCTAATTGATCATCTTAATGAAGTCACTGGGCTGTGTCAGCTGATTAATACACACAAGTCATTAAGCCTGCTGTATGAGAGTGTGGCTCCGGCTGAGGTGCCCTTTTCTTGTTTAAAGATAAATCTCAATACTAAGTGGACAGGGCACTGGCAGGGTGACAAGGCAGCATGGATGCTCATATTGGATCTCAAATCGGTTCTTTGACAATAACATTTTTAATGGGCTGGACAATAAACTAGATTCCCCCAAATTACCGACCTTGTGAATCCCTTACCGGATTTAAATGTAATCTTATCATGGTTTTTGGTAAATACATAAACTGAATTCCATATAATAAATACCTACAACCAGTGATGTTTAAACAAACATTTAACTAACCAGTCTGGTCCAGAAGGCTACTATCTTAAACTGGTCAGACAGTTATGAATCCAGGCAAACATAAAAGTAAGCTAGCACCAATTAGGATATACTTAATGTGTCTAAAAAGACGACTATTTATGGGTTAAGGCAATGTTATTGGCACTGAAATCACAGCTGACAATAAGGAGAACAGATTTAAATGCGTAACAGCAGTGAACATACCACTGGCATAACCGCAGCATGAATGTACTAAAGGCAGAGAGAGAATCCTATTTAAACCGAGGCAGCAACAGGATTAATGTAGGTGTGTTGGTTAGCTATTGGGTAGATGAGGTCAGCTGATGTGACCAGCTGATGAGAGCAGCTGATAAGATCATTGACCGGAGGAAAAGTAAGTGAGCATGAGTGTGGGGATTAAATACAGATGTGTGAGGAATAAAATAGACCTAAGCATGCAAAAGTCTAGTATTCCTGACTGAACTTCTTCTAGAGCTTCATATGTCCATGTCAAATCCGTTTACAAAATATGCTAAATTCTTCAGTACCCTCCAAACATGTCTGAGTGTACATTTGGGTGACATCAGCCTTTGGCAGCGCATCATTTCTTACCTGTTGTATATACTCTGTCCAATGCTGTAGGTCCATAGTGCTGCCACACAATGTGCTCAGTTCACTCATATGAGCCAAGCGACAGCATCACTCTGACAGTCACTTAAAAAGGCAAATGCCAGACTAGGGGAACTAAAGCCTGTTGCCTGCTCTTGTGCAGACAAAAAATCGGATGCATGCAGATATTTGCTGCCAGGAGCATCAGAATAGATTATGTATCCTTCTCCCCAAGAACAGAGTTTCCAATAGACCGTGAAGTTCTACTCCAGATGTAGCTTCTTAAATTCTTCATGTGCAAAATGACTGACATTGGTCTCGAGGCTTTAGCAGACCAGGATACGTGTTTGTCTTGTTTAACTAAAGTGAACACACACACACACACACACACACA
>NC_045755.1:16501656-16505467 GCF_008692095.1 Etheostoma spectabile
CACACACACACACACACACACACAAACACCAGGTCCAGGAAGTAAGACATGGTTCTAGAAATCTGGCTGCTTCTTTTCAGCTCACGCTCATCTTTTTTAATCTCTTCAACTTTGCATGTATCATCATCAAAGAAATCCCTGTTTATCAATTTATGTGTATCAACTTTTGGCTGCATTTTACAGTATTAACCTAAATCATGGCTCTTTAGGGGGTAGTTAATCATAGATGAATGTTTATTGGCTTAATATCCAGAGATTAATAATCATGTAATTCAGCAGCAAGTGTTTTGTGGATTTTTCTGAAAGTGCTGGTGTAGTATCAATCAGTGGCATCAGGGCAGCATGCACCCAGCAAACCAAAACTGTAATTAAGATTTAGAGTAGCAGACTTTAAAATGAGAATTTTGGGAGAGAAAAAGACAGATGGGTTTTTCTTGTATTGATGCTGATCTAAAAGCGTGATGTGCAAGTATTCAAAATATTCTTATAGATATTAAATATACACTACACAACATTTGTTTGGAAAAAAAACCCAATGTGTACATTTGTCAGATTTGTAGTTATGTATTTTCAGTGCACATGTTTTCATTGCTTTCATTTACAAACTTTAGGAGAATAATCTGTTAAAAGTGACAAATCGTAGAAAGAACAAAAATAACAGTACTTTGTATCTTTGACACTATTTGTGCTTAGAAAAGGATTACATTTTAGTAAGTCTTAGTTTTTGACCTTTTGTAATGATTGAATGTTAAAACATTCCTCAAAACATCAGCCAAACATCATTTGTTCATCCCTCCACACCTTCCCTGATTCTTTCCATGGTCCAAGGTAAGAAATTGACCAGAAAAATACACAGTCTCATTTTTATACGTTCAGGGGCAAAAACATCCCTTATATGGTTGCACACACAGATCCCACTTTCCCTTTATTTGGAATATAGAAAGGCACAGCAATTTGGAATACTAGAGGGTAAAACAGGCTGCATCTCTATCCAAAATAAACTTTGAGATCTCAATTCCACATTTCAGGCAAGTTTGTGCATAGCGGAGTGGTTAGTCACTGCACAATTCACTTTGTGTCGACACAGACAAACTTCTGTTTAATTTCAGGTTTTTAATCTGCAAAACCTCTACCCTTTATTTCCCACATATTGTAAGGTCTTAATCTCAAAATGTCAAGGCTGCACCTATATGTTGTCGCAAATGTTTCATGTGCAAGTACAAAGTTGTGCAATCAAATGCAAGAAAACCACACACTACTATATGGAAATAAAAGTCTCTCTGACATACAGTAAATAAGGTAGCATTTAGACCCTGTTTACAAGTCATGGTTATTTTGACAAACGGAGACATTTCCCTTAGTTTGGGCCCTTTGTTTACATGCAAACAGAGAATTCGCCTCTGAAAATGAGTCTTTCTAAAAACTCTGGCCAGAGTGGAGATCTTTGAAATATTCGTTTGCATGTAAACCAAGACAAACAAAAGTTTAGGCAGCCGAGGAAGAGAAGAGAGGGGAAGTGATTTGTTGCTGTTGTTGCTAGTTTTGTGATTCTGATTGACTAACGTGGCTTCTCATCATACTGCAACCTACAGCTTTGGCATGCTCTTGACGGCATACACACCCATGTATACATGCCAGGTACACTTTTCTGAAAACTGACAGGTGTGCACAATGTTATTTTTGAAACTGGAGAGATTGAAATGTCCGTTTTATGAAAATAACCGCCCACGTGTACATGTAATCTTAATGAAGGGCATGTTCTTGGTATTGTGTCCACCCCTGTGTGCATGCATGTTAGAGATGGAGAGGACTGGTGAGCACAGAGTTACACCAGGAGAAGGAAAGTGCTCGCATTAGAAAAAAAAGGGGTTGGCGTTTTCCCAAAGGACAACTGATAAACCGTTTGGCAGGAAAGGCCTTGCAAATGACTGCATTCCTTGTTAACCTTCTAAGGCTATTTTTACAGTTAAAGGGCCTTTTGAGCTGGCATCTTTTGTTCGCCCTGCAGCATGAAACAGGAAATACTGGTTTGCATTGTGACCCTCTGGGAGTTTGGCCGCAATCTCTGTTTCTCGTCACGATCCGACCATCCATCCTAAGGTTGAGCTCTGTTTACACAATGAATCTTCACCGCTCCCGACAAATGAACCCAGTAACGCCGCAACACAGTTCACTGTAAAGTAATGCAAATAGCTGAGGCCGTGCACATATATCATAATTAAGCTAAGATTACGAGGAGTGAAGTCGGAGGTTTTCCCAGGCAATGTGCACAATCTCTTTCTGAAGAATGAAAGCTTACTCCCCACTCCTCTGTCAAAGGGATGTTTGTACATGTCTTTTATATATCTCTGTATATTTGTACATGTCTTTTATTGTGTTTTCTAGGGACATTCCACTGGTCAAAAATCCCCTCTGACTATCCCCCCTCAAACAGACTGTCTTCCTGTTGCCTGACTAGAGAGTCCAGAATCTAGTGTTTAAGCTGCAGGTCCTCAGGGATTGCTGGAAGTGAATGTCATCATGTCTTAAGAGGATTAAGAGAAGACCCTGGCCGTGTTGAGCCAGAGGTCAACATCACTGTTATTGTGGGAACGACCTCGTCTGTCACCACACATCTGTCAGTGTGTCAGTATGCACGGAAGTGACCGAGTTATTGTCGATTTTCTGATTTTCTTTCTGATTTCTTCACTTTATGTAAACAAGAAACTAGATTTCTTCAAACCAGAGCAAGGAATTAGAGAAAGCTGATTAGCACAGCAAGATCATTGACTGAGAAAGTTGATTTCTTGGCCATGTTCACTAGCAAGTTTCTAACAAGATTCCTTTGCAAGAGCCCATGTGCACGACAAACCTCAAACTTGGAAAGTATAGCTGATAATTTGTCGTGAGGCTGTTCTCCAACAAAAATAACAAAAAGTATCTTTGAAATGCACAAGCTGTGGTTAAAACATATGGCCTGTTTAGTGCAGAAAGCTGCATGTAAACGCAGGTTTTAGAGTTACCGTGGGCCTGTTTCACAAAAGCGATTTTCTAGCACAGCAAATTGTGGCTGCGTCCCATTTCATGAATGTTTGCTGACAAATTTGCAAGTCCCACTGAGTTCTCGCATGTTTTTGCATGGGTAGCAAGTACGGCATTAGTAAAAATGTCTTCTTGCTTGAAACTGGTTTCCCCATAACCTGATTTCTTGTGTGTCTCTCTGACTGTAATCGTTCAACCCGAGGCTGATCTAATCCCATCTATCATTCTCTTCCCCTTCTCTCAGAGCCTGGATGAGCTGGACGATGACGACACAGGGGAGAAGAATAGAAAGGAGGAGGAGGAGCTGGTTCAGGCCAACACTTTCCAGAACGAGTCCATGATAGCTGAACCTACCACCGGCCACTTAATGGTAAGAATTGAAATGACAGGAGGAAGGAGGACAGAGCTACACATTCATTCATATTTCATCAATAACCTCTGGTGGTATCTAACCATGCAGATAGATTTAGTTGAGTCTGAGATTTTAATGAAGTTTTAGTATGAACATAGAGTTAATCGAGAAGTCATTCATTGACAAAAAAAGGCTTCCAGAATAAAAGAAGAGACATGATGTCTCTGTAGTATTGCCTGTGTGTTCAAGTATTTAATGTCTGGCATAGACTCTTATGATGTCCTACTTTTCCACCAAACATCACTCAAGCAGAATATTTGACAGATTGATACATCAGTGCTGCCAAACAGAGGCACTGTTGCTCAGGCAGACACCCAGAGGGCTCAAGAGCTGAGTTTGTGTGAAAAGCTGCCGTGATGCAAAACCAAAAGATGTCTC